>NC_057772.1:6709968-7018274 GCF_014825855.1 Bombus pyrosoma
TATCTCGCCGACATTAAGGTAAATCCCTTAATCCGCGGCGATAGCCCGTTTTCTCACCTCGTTGAAGTCCACACTAACTGTATCGCTTCGCCGTATTGTTCAGTTGGTTCACAGAGATCTTGCAGCCAGGAACGTGTTGCTTGCGACCGAGAAGGTCTGCAAGATCTCGGATTTTGGCCTGACGAGGGACGTTTACGAAGATGATGCGTACTTGAAGCGCAGCAAAGGACGAGGTATGCGCAGAACTGGAAAAACGATTAGCGGGCGAAATGATTAGTTTAGGAGCAAGGCAGGCATAGGGCAGGCTCTTTATCGCTCACTATCATGAGTTGCTGCATGGTCTTCTTTGTAGTTTGAAGTTGCTAAGTAATTTATTTGACAGTTACGCTGACAGTTACGTACTCTGGAATGTATATTATAAACATTTACTCGCTGCTCAAATGTATCAAATACAATAATTCTGTTTCGTGAAACTATGATATTTTATGACAATAACGTACCACTTATATATAAAGTTTCTTGTCTTCTCTTGTATGATCGTGTTAGGTCTATCAGAAATAATCAGATCCGCGTTCCTTTGTCTGATCATCTTCTCAATTCTCTATTATACGTCACTTTATTCGCCAAAACGCGCGTTACTTTTTTTCAAAAGCTTTCGAATCGACTAGAACCAACTAGACTCCTCTTGCGGCGGTTCGTTCTTCGTCTGCATAAAATCTAGCGCTCGTAAATCTTCACGAGGTTTAGGAAGAAGACAGTTTTAACGTGCATCATCCGCGATCAGCTAAATCTCCGTTTAATCCAACGTATATACTTTAATGCGTGTTTTCCTAGTGCCGGTAAAATGGATGGCACCAGAATCCCTTGCGGATCACGTCTACACGAGCAAGTCTGACGTCTGGAGTTTCGGTGTTCTTCTTTGGGAGCTGGTCACATTGGGCGCGTCTCCTTATCCAGGGGTGGACGTGCATAATCTCTACAATTTACTCAAAGCCGGTTACCGTATGGAGAGACCAGCGAATTGCTCGCAACAGTTGTGAGTAGTCCGACTTTTCGAGAGTAGCCATCGCGAGTTATAACTCGAAAGTTATCGCGAGTACGCGCACACCATTCGCAGGTACAAGCTGATGATGTCGTGCTGGCATCAAGAACCTGCAATGAGGCCTCCCTTCAAAGAACTTACCAGTCATTGGGAAAAGATGTTAGAGGACAGCGTCGAATACTTGGACCTGAATCCAAGAACCGTTCACAATCAGGCCTATTTTGCTTCGCTTCACGCGTTGGACAGTCCATGCAGTACGTATCTCTCTCGTTTCGTTTCATCTCGTCTAGTTTCAGTATGACGAAAGATTTTGTTGCCGCAGGTTCTGGTAACGATGACATGGACGATGGCAACGAAATCGATACTCTGAGGACGAACGTTGTCAACTATCTAGAGAAACCGTGTTCCGACCCGGTGACAAAGTGCGACAAAATCGACAAACTCCACGCCCTGTGGCAAGAATCCGTAGCAACATTCCCCGAGGAATCCGCCAAGTTGTACGTGAACGATCAATCACCGCCGAGCTTCTGCGCGAATCACTACGAGAGTCCTATCAAATTGAGAAACACCAGCGTCACCAGCAACAGCGAGAACGATCTAGCCACGCCGACGAACGAACGTTCGCAATCCTACATCGACATGGAAGGCAAGAAATCCTCGGAAGTAGAAACGGAGACAGAGACAGAAGTAGAAGAACTACTTGTCTTCGCCAATAGAAACGAAAATAACGATGAAGCTCGCTCTAATTGAGGAAGTGAGACGCGTGAAGACCAGAGGGTGAAATATCGATGATCTAGAAATTCGAGAAGACAAATCGCGTCTTTCCTTCGTTCGAGAGGAGTATCGTCTAGCGTACGACGAGTATGCCATTACGAAACGAACGGGAACGTGATCGTTGAAACGATCGAGAGCAACAAACACCTTCGATACTGTGCCTTCTTTTTCTTTTTGTCGGGCATACGTGTCGCATATAAGAATACGAAACGATGAACTTTGCAACGCTAGAAAATCAGAAAAAGATGCGGATAGCGTACGTCCAAATAGATAGATCGGCGCTTCAGGAGATAAGAGCTGAAGAACGGTATACTAACGGTGATAGTATATAATATGGAAATCGATATACAACATTACATTTTCATGTAAACGGCCAGGTCTTTGTGTAATTTATACTAGAAATTATTAACGAGTCCTTTTACTCAAGACGCCTGTCACAGCTTTATATACTCTTGGATTTTTACGATACAGAGTGTTCGACGAACGATGCTCGAAGCTATCCAAATTGCCGAAACAAACCTTGATGGAAATTTTCCTATTCGTTTCGTCATTTATGTGCTAACAAGCGATTGGATTGAAACGAACGAAAAAGAACAAAGTAAATAAATGGCTTCTCATTGACGAAAGCTACGTTCCTAAAGGTTGACTAACGTTTAATTAACTCTGTAAACGCCTTCCAATAATTTCACGATCAATCGTGTAACAAATGATCGAACGAGAAACGAAAGATCGTAATGATTAATATTAATTACTAAAATTGTCAAACTTTTAAACTTCCAGTTAAATCCTTCTTCGCAGCGGCTTCCAGCTTTTAACATTCATTTTATGGTGAACCGTCTGTTAAATAATTGCACGAAACGGTGATTCGACGATACACTCAAAGAGGCGGTAAACTTGAGTATCCTAGTTGTTGGTCGATGTAATCGTATTCGAACAAGACTGCTTTTTTATACCTCGGTGAATGAATTCACCCCTTTTTGGTTTACTTGTACAAAGCAGCGCATTCCATTTCGTTGTATTAATTAGCCACTTGCCGTTTATGACGCAAGCGTTCAAGTACAAATTTAGTTATATAACACTGTATATTTGCTTACTTCCAATGGATCGAATAGTTCTTAGCACGATCAGGCACGTGCCATGTGAATTCCAACTATTATCATTATACCATCGTTAATATCGTGTTAAAATATACACGCGTGTGCAATGTATGCATACGTAAAAAGATATATATTTAATATACCTGTGACTCAACGAATGGAGAATTGTAAGACGTAACTCGCAATAAATGGACACGAGGGGCTGTATGGTAACAAAAAGGAAACTGGCGTTTATTAAATTAAATCGGTATATATATAAAAAAAAGTCTTACATCTTAAAAAATTACCTAACTTACGCAAGTAAAATTTGTTCACAACGTTATGAATAAAGGATGTACTTGAAACGAAGTCACAAGTTCAATTCGTCGATACGAAACGAGCACGTATCGTCCTTCGAAGATTCACGAGTACATACTTCCTCACCTTCTCCACCTTCTCCGAGCAAGTTTAATTCATCGATATTTGTTGCAAACGATTGAGACACTGCGTTATCATCCAGCACAGCTGACGTCCGATTATTTGCTATTTCCGTCCTTTCCAACGTTAAAAGGCTTTCTAAAACACCAATATGTGAGCTACGCTACGAAACGTTCGAACTAACTAAATTAGCGATCGATTACGAATCTATAAAGAACTGACCAGTTTCTCGTTCGTCTTTCGCAATGTTCGCATCTTCCTTCAGAATCTCGAGTTTCGCTAATTTCACGCTGTCCAGAAATTCCTGGTCGGATACCGAGGAACATTTTACGCGTTCCACCTTGTGAATAATTTTTACTAATTTAGGCAACTCTTTTGGCAAAGAAAGTCTCCTCAAATGCCTTGTTTCCTCGGGCACATCGTCCGATTTACAATACGGCAATTGCACGATATAATAGCGCTTTTCTTTCTCCGACTGATTCTCTTTGACCAGTCTCAAAAGATAATTACCGGTGTTTCGATAAATAGCCGATGCCGCAGGCTTCTTAGGCGGCGGAGAAGTTGCGATAAGAACGACGTCTGCGTTTCGAAACGCAGCATCGCACCAACATTCTGGACCCTACGTTACAAACATAACAAACCAAAAGATAAACATTTCCGTGGGAAAACGTGGAGCCGTTTGAAATAAATAGTCCCGTTACTGGCACTAACTTTGTCCGTGGTATCCGTAACGTCGAGCATGTCTATCATGGCGTTAACGTCGCAAATTCTTAAATACTTTGCAAGCTCGATCATTACATTGATATGCGACAGTCGAGTCGGTGAGTAGACTAACAAACATTTCGGTATCCCTTTCCTTTTCAATACTTCTACAAAAGAGTACGAAGCAAACATATAAATTTCAATGGCCACTCTGTATTTACAAAAATATTTTGCAAACGTTGCAATTTTACCCTTTTTATACAATTTGTAAAGATGATAAAGGACGTACAATATCACGGGCGGTATCCACACAGTGCTAATAATCATGATCAATAAACGATGAGACGTTTCCTCTGGAAAATACAATTGCCGTAATGCTTAACAACCACGTCAACAAGAAAATATTTTCAGATAATACAAACGCGCATAGGAAATTTCTTTTTGCTTACGTATAATGATAAAAGGCGTGGTGCTGTTCACGCATCCATAGTCGCCACACTCTGAATGCATGGGAGCAACTTTAAAATAAAACACGCCGGTGTGCGCGGTAAAATTGTAGCGAAAATCTTGTTCGCTGGTCATATTGAATGTTTTCACGAAATCCGTATCGTTGTTTATCAACCAAATTTTATACCCTGTTACATTATATACTTCTGGCAGTGGTTGCACGTGCAACGAAAGAAGAGGAGCATAAGAGACATCTATATATACAAATGGTCTGTATTCCTTTATACTTACACCTTCTCCTGAGATAGGACAGATTTAAGAGGAACCATCAATATCGAACAAACACACGACCGCTCATTTTCTTTCGATGAAAAATATCTGTCCTAAACACTCACCGATAAATCTGTGCACAGGTACATTGAAAACGTATCTTTTGCTATAGTTATACTTTTCTCCTGTTACGAGATAATCTAACCGGTATGGAACAGATTCGTAAGATACATCAGAAAATGGACAAGAAATATACAATTCTTGCGGTACTGGGTTGGTTTCGTTCCCATAAAGTTCTATGTACCTACATGCTGATTCGTTCTCATCAAGTAAACTTTGATAACGTGTAACAAGTCCTATTTAATAATAGAGAAGAATTTCAAGTGGCAGAATAGAATCACTTTACTCTATGATTCTTACCATGAAAGTCCACATTGGTAACGCTTAAGTTGAAAGCTGTTAGTTTATACCCAGATTCCTCATACGTGTATGAACGTAAATTAAATTTGGCTGCTGTGCCATCCGCTGGATAACGACTATAACCTTCGAACGTGAGTTTGGTGCAATCTATCGACAAGAAAAGCAAGTAATTCGCATACCTATCTCGTGATTCCTGACTCCTATCTTGTACATTAAAAATACATGCTGCACCATATAAGTCATCACACTTTTAATCACTACAGCCGATGCTGAATGCATTTAATGAATATATCGTACCTCCTTTCCTTTGAACTTTTGTCAATAGACATTGGAAACCAGGAGTAGCAACTAATTTTGTCTGTAAAATAAACAGACAATTTAACCTAATAATAAATACTCAGTCTAGATACAGTGACTACAGTAGAGCCTGATAACAAGGTATTTCATTGGAAAAAGAATATATGTCAACACTTTTTGTAACAACTATAGACATTTAGAAATTCGAGAAACTAGTTGTAAAGGACTTGAAAGAATGAAAAATTACCACGTTCTGACAGTAGTCTGGATAACAATACATAGCTGCGACGCTTCTGCTCAAGTAACAAAGAAGCATCGCAAGATTGACAAGTCTCCGCATTGTAAGGTTAGAGTTACGAATCAACCACATCTATTAAAAAATTTGATCGAAGTAAACATATTTATGTTACACCCGACATCAACGATTGTCCCAACTTTCCATATCTTCACGATAACACATTACATTCAATCACAACGATTTACATTTCCTCAAAAACTACGATTTTTGCACAATGTAAACTAACGAACACGCTTTCTACGTGTTTGTCTTTAAACACGCACTCTACCGAAGAATAGCACAACCTCGCGTGTTTAACATGCTTTTCAACACAGATGATAATAATGTGTCAAGTTATTCGTGATAAGCTCGTTACAAACGAACCACTTATCCTAAATTACAAGAAAAAATACTTGAGAAACAAAGAACGAAGATTCGTTTGTGAATCATCGTCTTTTGTCGTATAAACCCATATAAAGCGAGTCAGAAAAAGATGATTAACACGTTGGTTGGCACGATGGATATAGATAATCCACGTTACTAAATTCTTTAGATATATTATTCAAAATAAGATATATTATTTTATGGATTAAGAAATTTCCAACAATGTAAATGATTTAAATAACAATAATATTAAATAGATAGACAACGTACTATCTAATTTAAAAAAGAAAATTTTATAGAATATTTGCGCATTTTTTTCTGATAATGTTATCTAAATCGTTCACATTGTTGAAAATTTGTTAGTCCATGAAGTAAGAAAGATATTTGGCAAAATTACATATCATAGCGTAGTACATTTCAATCTTTTGCGGCTCTCAGGACAAAATATATAAAATCCACGTGACAGTCACCGTGTTAAGGTACGTAGCAACAGAAATAGTAATTATTACTATTACAGAACTAGTACATTCTATTACATTACTATTCATTCTAGTACATTACTATTACAGAAAGAGTATTATTACAAAACAGAAGTCAAATCATGTACTCCTATAATTATTTATAATCGTGTACCCTTATCACTTCTATCTTTTCTACAAAATATAAAAATGCAAAATGTAAAAATGTATTAAGAAGCATTCGAAACGAAATGCTTTTTAAGAGATTGCCAGCATTTGTAATAATCGTTGTCCAGTTTGTTGGAAAGATTTGCAGCCCATTCGGTTATCGCCAAACTATACGACGTTTCAAACATGAAAGCTTGTGTTCCATCGGCGACGCGTTCAGGTTTCAACTTGCTGTTTGAAGCAGTTTCGAAACAAGACGAATCCGGTCCATGTGGCGTCATAATGGAATGCAACGACGCTCCGCCTGGATGGAAACTTTCGTCCTTAGCTTCGTATCGTCCCTTTATCAGGCCCATGAATTCGCTCATACAATTTCCTGCAGGTCGAAGAGACACCATATAAACCATATACGTGGCTCTAGTTCTTAAGTATCTATTTTCACTAGCTCTTAAACTGAGAAAGCTGAGCTTAAAGTTTATGAAATTGAATATTATCGTGTGGAGTTACAACTTAAAAGAACCGAATACTTTATCGCTTTCTAAGTAGAATCTTCATCGTATTACCACCAATTTGTATTTCTTGCACCAATGAGACATACATGAATTGGTTTATTACGTTATTTTGAAAAATGGAGTTGGAACTAGGGCGGCGATATGATACTTAAGAATGGAACAAGAACGAGAGGAAGAGAGAAAATGGAATCGGAGAAAGGAAAAATTGTAGGTTCCGCTCGAAAAGAAACAGCAGAATGGTAGTCGCGAAAGAAAAAGGAAGTCGATGGATATCACCGGAGAAAATTCCGAGTTTTCACCGATATCTCGGTTACACGATTTTTAGAAGCGGTCTAGCATAACGAAGTATCGGGATCGAGCCATGCAGCTGACACCGAATCAGCATAGAAAAGCAAAAGGACGGAACGATGACTGTAATTACGCAGCGTTGTTTATTTCTCGAAAGTGAAAAGACGGAAAGGAAAGAAATGAGGAGAGGGGAGCAGAAGGTGTCGATTATAGATCTCGACGGCATCGTCGGAATCCGTGCTGCTTCTTATCACGTTCGCAGATGGTTGCAGCCATGGCTACGGCTCCCGATTCTCGAAATTTCTCCGTCGCGTCCTACCATCGACGGTATCCGTTAGTTTCTTTTTTTTTTTTTTTTCTCACGTTGTCGTCCACAAAATATCGAATAACCGACTTTCTATGCACTTACGATGATAATAAGGAGGCCGAAAAGTGTGCTCCTGCACGGACCATCGAGGTGGGAATATTACAAAATCGGCTGCTGCTGTACCGATCTTCCCGGAGGGACACGTCAGGACCGTGAAGATCGAAGGATCCTGTAGGAGAAATAAACGCGTATAAAGGAAACGTGTATCGATTCGTTCGTGGATTAGAGAATGAAGGAGGTAACGTAGCTTTCGCAATACACTTACACAATGATCGAAAGAAACCGTATTAACGACCATGAATTTGTCGAGGTCGTATTTGAACGGAACGTAATTTCCATGCCAAGCTACCACGTCGAACGGACTGTGGTCTTGCTCGGCTACGAACAGCTTACCGTGATACTTGCACACGATCTCGTAATCGATTTCACGATCCTCGTACCACGCTACCGGCGTTTGAAAATCCCGTGGGTTCGCCAGACCATTCGCTCCTGTTGCAAGATCAGAGTTCGGTTAGCTACCGCGATCGGCAGAAGAACGTAAAACTGTAAAATCTCTTTACTCGTGGAGCGATTATCCGCGTTACCTATCGGTCCCAATTCGGGCAATTGAAAGTGATCGTCGTACACCTCTAAGATGTATCCTCGAGATGGACCAAACACAGCAACGTTGAACCGCATACCTTGCTGGATCACGCATATCTCGTTCGGCTCACAATGGATCTTGCCAAACTCCGTGGTTATCAGTAACGCGCCTAGCTGCGGCACTGCGGGTAAAACGGTTTCGTCGATAAAACTAAAACTTTCGACGACCTTCATCGCCGACATTTTCCATGCACGTAGTTCGGCTCAATGGAGAGAGGAAGAAGAAACCGACGAATTGGTCGGTCCATGGTTGGAACAACATACGTACCAATGAGAAGATCTCCGTCGGAATTGTAGAAGGCCTTGTTCTTCATGGAGGCATTGCAGAGATACACGTGGATCGCAATACCTTGACGAACGCGAGCGTCTCCCGCGCCGCATAGCGTGTGCAAACCTTCCACGAAATCTATCTCCGCGGCTTGTCTGGTCGGCACGTCAAAGGGTTTCCATCGTAGCTGAAACAGGAAAATAGAAACGTTCGAGTTTCCAGCGAAAGAGAAAACGATGACGAACGACCGAAGATCGATACCTGATTCGGCGTTGGATTTACAGCGTCCCATCTGTAGTCGAGACGAGGAGCGCTGTCAACCGGTGTGAAGGGTTTATGGACGACCGACGGCTTGATTCGATACAACCACGAGCGTCTGTTTCGAGAGCGAGGAGCTGTGGGACGATACATGGATATGGAACGCTTAGGAATAAGCCAGTATCCTAATTGAATGTCCCATAGCGACAGAATCGTTGAACAGATATACGAAGACGAGATGAATTATTGCAATTTTTCCACGTTCCTGGTCCGCGAATGTATAGTTTCTACAGTTTCCGACCTATTTGTCTCATAAAATGGGGGTTTTTCCTATGCTTCAGAAGTCGATAACTCCGTGAAACTATGCATTCTTACTACAGACGTCATGCATGCGACCAATACAAACTAGTTTTTGGATTTCAAACAATGCAGATAATCGTCGCATCGTTGTCGATTTGGACGCAGTCGTAGAATATGCTTTGTACGTTTATCGTCGTGTTGGTCGGTCGTTCGGACGACGATTTTATCATTGTGCGATATCCAATTAGGACACAGCCGTAGGCTAAAGCTCGGTGCACACGGACGATTGTCAGCAGACACGCCGTCGAATCAATCCTCAACGTTGTACGCGGAAAATCCGCAGAGAAATGTACGTTGGTCGTCTACAGACGATCGCCTGTCAGCCTGGACTAAGCACTTGAAACTCGTCCTTGCGATAAAACGCGGTTAGGAGAGATTACTTACCGGTAAACGACGTGCCGGACAGCTGTTCCGCGTACAGACCGTACGGACATCGTTGAGGATTGTTCTGACCGATCGGTAGGGCACCGGGGCAACGTTCGTCCTCGCTGGAGAATTCGTTGCCGAATCCTGTCAGATACTGAAAGGAAAGAAATTGCGTGTATAAAGAGAAACAAAATTACTGGGAAAAGGGAATCGACGAAGCGTAGCAACGCGATAATCCCGGGTCTGTCTACCTTAAACTCGTCTTTCATCGCGCCACGTTCCTCGATCACTGAATACAACTTTTTCCCGATTGCTTCATCCTTTTATACGAGAACAACATGGTGGTCTGTCGGATCGTACGTAGTAACAACGAAATCGTTATTATGCAGAAAAACGTGTTTAGGTGTTTTGCCACGGCGTCGGCCAATCGCAGCGCGGAATACGAGAAGGCGCGTCTCGTCGATACGTTCGATCGGCATCGTTTCAAAAGTCAGAAATTCCACGCGCCTTATGAAAATTTATCGCTCCACAGCGTTCTCGAGGCGAGCCCCCTCGGCGCTGTTCTTTTCTACGTAGATTACGCGTACGCGCCTGTATATTTTATTCCGCAATCGGTTCTCGTTCTTCCCACTCGCGGCTAATTCAGAGACGACCGATAGAACCTGCCTCTCGTAGCTCGTTAAAAATTCCCGATAAAGTCGGATAAATCGATACTTTTCTTTTCCTCTCTCGTGTATTTTTCCTATTTTTTTTTCTTCTAATTTATCTTGGATGTAGAGAGGCAGCAAGAAAGGAAAAAAGACCGAGGGAGGGAAGAAATAAACAAGCGGCGACGTTACACGTGCTCGTCGTGTGAAATCGACGCAAAGGCAATCCGGTTTACGGTGGAAGGTTAATCGAAATATAAGACGTCTATTGCGTGATTCGTTGTTAAAATGCGCGTAATTGATTAATCATTCGAAAGATTCAAGAATGATATTACGAGTAGCGAGTCTATCAGAACGAAAGAGGGGAAACCTAAGAAAACAAGGCTCGTGCTAGACTTTTATTTCAAACGAGATAAAGGCGAACGATAAGGCTTTCGGCGGCAAGGTATGACGTCGTAGTCGCGTATAGCTGCTTTATTATTATCGTTATGGTTATCATTAAAATGAACAAGCGAGCGTAAGTTTATCCAGAATACAGAGATGACAAAAACAAAAAGGAACAGAAGAATGCCGGGATAAAATAAAATAACGTCATAAAAAATAAAACAGAGCAACATAAAATAAAAGTCACTTGTAGAGATACGTGAAACGAAACAAAGCTACAGACGCAACAACGTGAAAAAAGCAGAAATGCTATCCGAACGAACAATGAGAATAAATTGTTACAAAGTAAAGGCTGTAGTGGACTGCTTGAACGTGTTAATGAAACCGGAAAAAAGCAGCCTTATCCGCGATATCGTTGGCGTAGTTACATACTCTCGAAATGGGATCGGAAAGCTTCATCGTGGACAGATCCGTTCGCAAGAAGACAACGCGTAAGATAGGATAATTGCGAGCGAGAAGATTGTGAGCTCGCGTTAAGATTAACCAGCTGTAGCAGCGGAGGATCGTCGATAACGCTATCCTAAATTGTTAACAGGATAATAAGCTCGCAATTCTTCCTCCTATCCTCAACGTTGACGTCTTCGACCTACCAAGAATATGATCATAGTTATGCTCATGACTTTGACACCCACGCGCACCAGATATACATACAGTCATGTATAATCAGAGAAACTCGCTCTATCAACGTGATATATCTAACCTGAACAAAAGATCCAAATGACATTCGCACAGTCAACTACACGAGGTAACATCAAAGAGTCGCAAAGAGTTTCAAGAGTCGAAAGATTCCTGAAACTCTTACAAAAGCGGAAGATGAAACCTAGCGTTCGGTTTGCGTTATTAACGATTACGATAATGCGATTAGTAAGAGACAGTCGTAGAAAATCCCCAGGTCACGCACGCTGTCGATGGTCGACAGAGGACAATTCGGTAACGAATACGGATACGAAAGAAAATTTGTATTTCTAGAGATTCGCATCACGTGGCACGTGGTCGCGTTAACAGTCTGACGGCCGCACATTTCGGCGTAGATCTCGTTGCCAACCATCGGCGTTTTTCATTCAGTCGTCGTATAATTATGATTCGCTTTTTGAGAAAATTTCCCGAGGTAACCTAATCCATCATTTTAACCGTTATTGAATCCATTATCGAATCTCTATCGTATTATCTCGATTCATTTTGTACGCTTATGCGTCATATGGATTCATTGATTTGTTTCCTGATCGTTCCATACGGTTACGGAACTCGCGATTATAATCACTTTCTGACCATTCGCTTTCATCTAGATCGTTAGATTCACAAATTGCCAGTGCATTTGTAAATCGTTTCGTTTCGATGGAACGCTATCTACTATAAATACAGGAATTGTTTGTCTCGCGCGTAAGTGCCAATTAAGTTTAAAAAAAACGAAGTCGCATAAATGGCCGTTAAAGCGTTAAGGAACAATTCGTTGACAAAATGATATTGCGCGACTTGTTGAGGATTTTGGATCTTTGAAGCCGAAATAATGTTATGGGAACACAAAATTTACACCTTTGAATAATTATATATTTACTTAATGGATAATCTCTATTATATTTATCGATACATAACTGCACGCGTCTCAGCACTTTCTTTTATATCCGATATTAACCGACTGTCCTTCCAGATGCTTCTAAGGACTGAACTGTTTACCTTCATCTGTTTTCGAGACGTCGCGCATACACACACTTCCACACACTGATACTCGCATACAAGTATTCTTACTGCGCGTTTAACTTAGTCCAGCACAGAAAATTATACATATCTCAACACGACTTTATGAAAATATCCTTGTAAAGCAAGAGTGTCGCAGCAATTAAGAGGTTGCTCAGTTATAAGAATAACTCTGAAATGCTTAAGATCGCTAGCAGAGGAACGATTCGGATTCAAACGCACTAGACAGACGGTTAATGATAATAAAAAGTAGAGAGAGAGAGAAGATGCGATTATTTTTCGCAATAAGCAGCCACGAACTCTGATTCGTCGGATACATTTGATCGCTAGTAACAGTCAATTAACGTTGGTTTTAAGTAATCGCGAGGCTACGATTAGAAATTACTCTCGAAACCAAACTGATACTGTTTATAGCAAAAGACACTGAACCGAGCCAAATGCCTTCTTGAAATCCACGTCCATCTGACACTTGTTGTCAAGAGCATGTGTGACATAGTTACAGAAAGTTGTCGAATCCGTGACCGTCGATCTTGCAGGAAAATATTCGTGTTAATGGTAAGACGAACATGCCGGTGATTATGAAAGTGGCCTAAATCAAGAATCTGAAAAAAAAAAACATTAGTTGATCATTTACTTTGCATTGCGTCTATCTACGTTACAACAATCCGAAAGCGTCTTTGTAAATTAGTAAATATTGAACCTTTGCGTCGAGCTGGCTGATGCGTCGTCGAAAAGAATTCAGTTCAGGTGTCAAACGCGAAACTTTACATCTCGAAGCGATAAATACACGACTTGGGCTACTTTCATAATCAGATAGAGAAACAGTTTCTCAGACGAGTCGTAAATTTGATCGCTATAATTATTCCAGAAATATCTGCAAATGTATTTAAACTAGAAATTTTTGACTCGATCCTTGTCACCAAGTTTGCGTATCAGGATAAATGAACTGGTACTGTGTAGGAAAAAACCCGAGGGTAACGATCTACTGAAAATGATCCACGCGTGATCTCGAGAGGATATTTTTAATAAAAATAAAGGATTCCATCGTCAGCAGAACCTTTATTTACGTGCAAGCGATCAATAGCCAGGAAAACATCGATTACGTCGACATTTAAATCGGCTAAATGAAACGTCGTGCTCGGACAAGAAATATGAGGAAGAGTTGCGGACAAAGAGACATATGGCGATTCGAAGCAGACCGCGAAAGAGCCATCAATCGATTGATACGTCTGTCCAGCTCTGTCCTCGAAAAACATAAGGGTTCGAATTATACGTAATGTACGTATATTGAATTACTGGAAAACGTAGAAAGAATGAAAAAGTAGATAAAGATGGAGCGAGCGAGCGACGACAATTTCGGTATGCTTATTAGGGCAAAGTAACTCGTGCCTTTCGCTCGACCAGAAGAACTGGTCCTCGTGATTAGAGCGCGACCACCGGGATTCGAAAATATCAGCTTTCGTTCGCTAAAACTGCTACGTTGGGTTTAATCGAGCGAACTGATCGTTGAAATGTAAACGATCCATCGAAGCGAACATCGTCGAGTGTCACGTGGCGAACGCTCGAAAAGAGGAAGAGGAACGGAGCGAAGAAGGTTGACGAGCGAAACGAGCTAATTGCGCGTAATTTGCTCCGTTTCGATCCGGCGGGACGCGAACTAGCCAAGAGAATGAAATTACAAAGAGGTGGGGGCCGTTTACAGTTAAGCGAGAGAAGAAAAAGAAAGAGAGAGAGAGAGAGAAATCTCGCTAGCAAAGAGAAGATTCCTTCTCCGGCAACGGGGCAACCTTTCTTCTGCATCCTGCTCGGCCGTCAGCCGAATAACGGAGATCCCGCGGATGCAGGCCGAGCGCTCGGCTAGGCTGGGCTCTACTCGGCTGCACTCGGCTCGGCTCGGCGACGTCATCGCGCCGGTTCTCGCGAGATCTCGTACTTCTAGATCGAAATCGGTTAGCGCGGTTTCCGGTTTGAAGCTCGCGAATTCTCGCCATTTGTTTCTATCGTCTCATTTGCCAGAGAACTCGATGCGAAACGCATCGTCGGATAAGTCGTAAACCTTTCTGAGCTCGCGTTTTCCACAGAAAGAACGAAATTTTCCACGGATGGAATAATGGCAGAGGATTATCGAACAGATCGGCGCGTATTTGGTTTTATTGGTTCGTTGCAAAGTACTGGGAATAAAGTTTACGATTCGTACTAGGAAATGCTCAAAGATTTATCCGACGATCGAATAGATAGAGATAGAAACAGAAAGGTGCGACACGTACGAGAAAGAGGAGAAGCGTCGCGAGACACGGCATGGAAGCGAGCGGCGGAGAATACGGCTCGATTCGAAAATCGGTAGTAACTAGGTAGCCAAGGAGGCACGTACCCCTACTCCGAGAGGAAGGTTGCGACCAGTTGGCCGGCTCTCGCTCGGAACAGGTGGGCTCGAGTCGAGAGAGTCTCGGCCTGCCGCTTACCGCGCACGGATCGAGTTTGTCGTTCGACCGGTCTCTCGAGTTCTCGTTTTCGGCCACGAAAAAGTTCAACTAAACTAGCCGAAATATGCATATATAAACGAGTCGTTAACAGAGTCGTTAAATCAGCCGGTGGTTTACCAGCTTCGTTCTGGTTCGCGTTCATCGCCAACTCGAACAAGAGCGCGTAGTGCGCGTTCGAAATCGCCGCGTTCCATTATCGTTCGTCGACACGAGTACGCGCGAGAACATCGACCGCGCCGAGTCAGGAATTCTCTCGACGAATTCTCTCGTCCTCTCGGCGCGACCTCTCGGCTCGACGCGTACGGCTTCGCGCCGCCAAACATTCGCGGTGCCGCGAATGATACGAATCGACGATCGAATCAGCGGATAAATCGGCTCGCTTCCGATCCTACGGAACCGCGACGAGATCTCTTGCCGCGGAACGAGCAACGATCGCCGACCCGATTTTGCATGGGTGTACACGTAAGTGAATCAGAACAAGTTCGAGACCGACCGAGCCCGATGACAGAGCTCGTGAACGATCCTTACGATTATCACCCTTCACCGATCGATATCAATGACAACAACGACGACGACAACGACGACTACGACGACAACGACGATGACGACGTGCTTCGATCCTGGCTAGTACTAGTCACGCAAATCTTCGACGTGAAAGGAAAACGCGCTAAAAAGGTTACTTAAAACGATACAACTATAATAGATTCCACAATTACGTTCGCCTCGGTGAGGCTCGATTCCACGCAGTCGTCCAAGAACATAGTACCGTATCCGCGTTTCGTTTACTCGGCCGCAAAACGAGAAACGACGCGATTCACGATCGTCTCCGCTTTCCATATGGGTCGATCGTTTGGAAGAACGATAACGGTGAAACGGTTGTTCCATCGTGGACCATCATCGTTCATTTCGAACGAGTCGAGAACGATACGATAACGAACGAGAACGAAACGTTCGTCTCGCGAATCGTTGCACGATCCCTCTAGTCATGTGTCACGCGAGTTCCTCGCTCATCCGCCGCGTCGTCCATCGTCCATCGTCTATTGTCCATCGTCCATTGTCCATCGTTCGTCGTCCTTCACCCGGTTATGCAGCTAGCATGTCGCGGTTCCGTAGCAAGCGCTACGAAACGAACGCTATCGGAAAACTCGGACGAAAGAAAGGAAAGACGATCGCTACGGTATCGTGTTCGTCCGAGCGATTCTGTACCCTCGATGCAACGTCTGTAACAGCGCGAAAGGCACGGACGCTGCTTGGAAAAGGGTAACTCGGGCGTATCGGTTCGAGGATCGAAACGCGTTTTCTCCGCGTACGCGATCACCGAACGAAAGAGAACGGCCACGACCAAGCGCTTGTTTTCCCTCGTGTCTTTCTTTCGAATCACGTTACTCGGTCGCTATCGAATGCGATTTTACGCTTCATACACGAACGATGGAATATTCCGTGTGTACTTTTGCAATGTTTAGCTGCGGGCAGTGGAAACATTCCGATAACTTTTAACATTTTATGTGACTTTTAGCGGCGTCTAGCGTACTTGGCGAAATCAGTAAAAAAGCCCGCATGTACGTTCCACGCGTTGATCGCCACGCGAATTTTATGTTTCGCCTTGGCAAATATACAGGCGTTGGTCAAAATAATGGAAACTCCTTTTGTACGACATATATGTATACACATACGTATGTGTAATGCGTGTTATAACATACGTTTACGTTTCCATTATTTCGTTCAACTCCTAGTCTACACGCTAAAGTTTAATTGTCGCAAAATATAACATCGTATTTAGGCAAGATTTGTTCCGACGATTCATCTAAATAAAATTTATCTTACTCTAATCATTTAAAAAATTTGATAACCCGGTTCACCGATGACAACCGCAGTTGTCAACCCAACGTCGCTCAACGTGTATCAAGTCTGTGTTTACAGTGGATGCGTACTCGGACGAATTAACGTCCAGACCAACACGGTACGTCGAAGTAATGAAATACATATACAGATTCCTATGAACGTAAGCATCTCGATCTTTTGATGTTTCGTTCGCCAGAACTCCAGTTCAATACGCATCCACCGTAACCATAACGTATAGAATACTCGACGTATAAAGAGCCAAAACAATTGACGCAACTTGCAAAAACTTTGATGATTCTGCGCCGAAGCTTCGGGACGGTGTATGGGCGAATCGCGGCGCGGCGAGTGCGCTTACGAAATGGTATGTAACGCGCGCGAACGTCCGCAACTCGTGCATGCTCGTAACCCTCGCGCAATCGCGATTACATTCGCCGTTTTATCGACTCGTTTATCTGAACGACCAGTGGCGGCAATCGCGTCGTTTAAATCCTTTCTTCCGCGTAGAAAGTTACCGCGTAGGAAACCTGTTAGCCCGATCGTTCGATCCGCAAAACTGTGTTGGCTCCTCGCGTCCTATCTGCCTGTCGATCGACTATCGTCGTGCCGAGAATAAACGAAAGGAATTTAAAGAAGAAACGGGACGTTCCGTAGGAGAGAAGCGAGGCCCACCGTACCGATGTCACCGGCAGAATGGCCAGGGATCGTTCCGGTTCAGAGTATTCGGAGAACATGAGCGACGCCACGACTTGCAGCTGCACGACGAGTTCCGCTGACAAGGCTAGTAGCGCATGTTAGAGTAAAATCTCGTTTGTAAGGGATAGCGGTAAGTCGCGATAAATCGGATCGGTCGCGCGCGATTGGCGCGTGATCGATCGGTTTCGGAAGAACGATACGGGCTACAGCCGTGGCTCGATTCGGCTCGGCTCGGCACGGCTCGGCTCGGCTTGAAACAGCGCGAATCACTCTTCCGGAAGAGAGTACGAGAGGTATGCGAGACGGCAGCGTCCGATAATGGGAACGACGGTGGTGGTGTTTTCAGTGTTCGTTGCGCGGCTGCGGTATGTTTCAAGAGCCGTTTTTCCTACATCCACCTGGCTCGCGACCACGCGATGGAATCTACATAAATCCGATGAGCGCGTACATCGGCGAGCCTGTCAAGCCGAAGGATACAGAGTCCTTTTATCTGCACAGCCCGCACGATCTCGTCTACACAAGGATTACGCGATTGTTCGCGGACACGGACAAGCATCGACACTTTGAGAAGAAGGACGAGACTTTGACTGGTAAGTGGCGCGAGTCCCAGATATCTCGCGTTGCTGCCGAGACTTCGACTCGGTACGCGCGTCGTTCGCTTCCGGTAGCGACGAATCGTAAAGCGAAACATCGAAGCTCTGTCCTCGCTGAAGCAACGACGAGCAACTTTACATCGCCTCTCGTTGCCGCACGTTTTGTCGCAAAACATTTCCAACGACCAGCGACACGTAGAAAGATTTCGTCCACGCTGGACTTTGTTTCGTTGAATTTTGTTCTTTCTTATCTTTAGCGATCTCGATTGCAACAAGCAACGGGCAACGATATTTCGTCGCTGTACATAGTTCCAGAGCTAAGTTCGAAGTTCATGAAGTTCAATATCGTCGTGTGGAGTCAGGACGTAGGAAATATTTGTTGATTTCTGCGTACAATAGAATCTTCGTCGTATTATCAACAAATTGTATTCTTTGTACCAATCGGACGTACATGGGTTGGTTGATTACGTTTTTCTGGAAAATGCAGTTAGGACAGTTCGAAACTAGAGCGACGATTTGTTGCTGGCAACAGAAACACGAAGAACCCCGGAGAAACGTTCGCTACGACTTTTTTTCATACGTGCAACATCGATAAAAAGTTCCTCGCTGTTGCTTTAGCGTGGACTTTAGAGGATTTTAGAGATACTCGTTACGCCGCGGCGCCGTCTCGACCGATCGACCGAACGGTCTTCCATTCGTCTTCTGAATTTTCAGTGAAAGTGGACGTACACTTCAACAATGGCGTTCTCGACCGATCGTCCGGCGAAAACGGCTACACGACCAAAGCCGAAATGACGCGCGAGCCGTCCGAGCACGCGTACGAGCAAATCTGTTTGCGCCAGGATCCTGAGACCGCTAGCCCGCAGAGGAAGGTGCAGATCGACAACGTATCCGATCGCAGGTACGCGGCACCAATCGCGCGCTCGTCAGCTCGCTCGTAGTCGTCCCGGTCGATCGACGATACGTAGTAATACATACCGCTAAAGCCAGCATGGATTTCACAATATCGCGTGGATCTTGTTCGCTTTCGAAACACGTTCGTTTCCGCTAATGCTCGGTCAGCCGTTTCTCGCGGAAGGACGACCTCGATATTTCCGCTGGAACGTAGCCGGTTTAACAGGACCGGTGTGTATAACCAACGCGAGAACGAGTGTCGTCGATCGACGAGTTTGAAATGGTACGAGAGTGGGGCAGGAACGGACTGGTTGGCGATATGAACGTGACGAATCGATTTCAGCCGATCTCGAAAAACCGATCGCAGATACAGTAGATCGAGTAGCGCGAGCGAGTCGTCGAACGTCAGCAGCGAGATTCCTTGCTTCTCGTCGAGCGCGTCGACGCCGTCGCTGTCGCGGAACAGCAGCAACGAACGAGCCGGAAAGAAGTTTACCGTGGAGTCGTCGTCGCACGGTACGTTGAATCGACGAGTGCGTTTCCAAATGACAACCGTTGATCGATCGTCCATACGATTTTCAGAGAAAAAGAACACGACCAGTACGTCGTCGCAAGTAGAAAGCGAAAAGGAGATCAAACCGGCGAACGGCGGAGTCAGGTAAGTAGGCCAAGCGATAAGGCCGTGCGCCGACAGACAGAAAATCGAAGAGAAGCGAACTAATTGCATTCGATTCTAAGCGATTTTATCGCGACGAAACGCGTCGGACGACTCGTTGGTTCGACGACTCGCGCGATATATCGTAGGCAAAAATTATCTCACGATGTACTTCTTCTTCGTTTTCTTCTTCTTCTTCTTCTTCTTCGTCTCTTCCTTCTTCTTCTTCTTCTTCTTCTTCTTTCCCTGCATCGCGCGTCTTTCTCAGCTTCGCCAAGCCACCGCCTCCACCACCACCGCCCCCACTACCGGAGAAGGAAGACGTCGTGGTGCTCGTGGTGAACGCCAAGCAAAACGCGGAACCTATAACCAGGGACGAGAAAAGAGACGTCTCCGGTGAAACGAACCGGAATGGAAGAACCGAGAACGGAGCAAACCTTGCATCTGCAGGTAAGCTAGAAGATATAGCTCTCTCGAGCTGTCGATAACTTCGTTTCTTCGATCCTCGATTCGTCTCGCTCGATCCTCTGTCATTTGTAAAAAAAAAAAGGAAAGAAAAAGGGTAGCTAAGCTAAGGGAAGTACGAGAGTGAAAAGTGTAAATCGAAAAATGGGCAAAGAGAAAATCGGATGAGTCGAAGAGAGAAAAAGATCGTGGCAGGAGGGGAGGGGGAAATGAGACGGAGTAGAAATAGAAGAAGAGGGTGGGCGAGATTAATCGAGCCGAACGATCGACCGATTTAAACCAGGTATTTTTACGTCGCTGAACGCGGTTTAACGATAATGATGATAATAATTAAAGCCTCGGTGAATCGCAAAGACGGCCACTTACTAGACCATAGCGCTCATCGGGCATATAATACACTTACCTAGATTTCACTTGTCCGACGCGTACTACGATTCGTTTCCCCCACCTCGTTTCTGTTTCGGAACAGCGATCAACAAGTCCGACGTATCCTGCGGCGAGCATCAGCAGCCGGAAGTGCCTCCTGCCAGTCCACCGGCGGACACCGAGGAAATTAAGACGAACCAAACGTCCCATCTGGTCAATAAACATATGGTGCTACCGTTCATACCGCCCAAGTTCGCCAACGCGGACTCCAACACTCTGCTCAAGCCGTCCGAGTATCTCAAGAGCATCTGCAAGATTTCGTCAAAGAGCAGCCTGTTGAAAGCAAGGTCGGTAGGATAGGTTGACGAACGATACCGATACCGATATCGCTTTTACACGATGCTCATCGGGATCGCTCGTCTCATCGCGTTCGCCTATCGAGGTACAGAGAAATGAAAAGTTGGCTAGAGAGATGGCATGTGTTGCTATATCGTCTTATTTCTATGTACGTGACACTTTAGGCCAATTCGCGTGTTTATCTTTACGACTGCACCGAATCTATCGGAAATAACCAATCGGAATCGCGTTTCTTCGCCTAGCCATCTTCTCGTTTCAGCAACGATATCTCAACTTCGGAGCCCAAAGTGTATCGAGTCAACGAACTTTAAAGCGAAGCGAATCGATGTTGCAACAACCTTATAACGAGATATGGATTGAATATCATTTTTAGATTTATATTATATCGTCGCTATTACGTTCAAAGATTGCAACGACTTGGAACGAACAAATTTTTACCGTCGGGAAGAGTGAAGAATTTGATAGAAAAAATTTTTAAAACGTTAATTTTTTTTCTTTTTTTTTTTTTTCAAGCGTAGACTTGATACACTCTGATTTTGGTGATCGTATATATATATAGAAGCATACGGAAGTATATACGTTACGGTCCAAGTGACTAATAGGTCATTATTCGTAATGCTTAGTCATTACAGTTTTAAGGTTTCAAATTTATTACAGTGTCCGATTTTGGTTGCAGTTATTCGTAACGACCGTATATCATAAATAATGTATTACGTAGTCAGTTAACGCATAATATAACTAAGGAAACGCGTTCGCAGATCGGTCGACAATTTGGACATACAAAGTAGAAGCGGTGACCGAAGAGAAGGCTTCGTCAGACCGGAAGGGACCGAGGAACAGGAGCAAGAACTGAGGGAGACTTTAGCGGAAAGGGGTGCCACGCGCAAAGCAACTCGGGAGCTGGAGGAGGAGGAAGAGGAAGAGGATAGGGTGGTGGTGGTGGTCGAAGAGGGAAAGGAATCGACTGCAGGACCTCCGCCGCCACCGTTGTCTCCGCTTCAAAAATCTCGGCGTATCAACGAGGAGTCCAACACGGTCGCGATGACCGATCTCGAATCACAGAAAACCCTGCAGCCACTCGCCACCATCAGCATTCAAGATCTGACCAGTATCCAACTGCGAAGAACTTCCGCGAAAATGAACGCGACGAAAACGTTCTCCGCGCCTCCGCCGCGCAGCGTATCTATGACGAACGGTAGGTTACCATAGCTAGACTGCGTATATTTATGCAAATTTATATATTCACGCGTACGATTAAAAAACTGGAACGCAGATAGCCGATTGTTTCGGTGATTAATTGTCTCAACGAGCGCTATATCGTTTTATGTATTTTTACGTATCGTATCAACGCATTCTGTGCACTTTTGCATTTTCAAATTTCCCATAAATTCGTAAAAATCCCACTATCGATTGCATTATCTCTGATCTCGAAAGCTTCCATCTATCTTCTTCCTCAGTTTCAGAGCCGTTCTTCGTACAAAAGACCGATTTAATCGCGGAACTGAAGAGAACCAAGGACATCCCTGGAATTAAGAAGATGAAGGTGGAGATGGCGCAGGTGGAAAAGACACAGGAGCAGAATCTCATGTCGGAGATCAACAAGGCGTTCAACGTTTCGAATTTCGTGGATCAGGTGAGCTATCCGAGTCGATTATCGTTTTCCCTTCGTTCCCTTCGTTTAGTCACGATCCTATTCTATTTATCGTGTTTAATTTTCTGTTTCGCCGAAGATCCCAGAGAAAGACAGTTCGGGGAACGTGATACCGATATGGAAACGACAGATGCTGGCGCGAAAGGCTGCCGAGCGAGCGAAGAAAGAATTGGAGGAGCAGCTCGCCAGGGAAAACGAAGAGAGACGACAGAAAGCGATTCCTGCTTGGAAGAGGCAGCTCCTCGCCAAAAAGGACAACGAAGAAAAAAGGTTCGCTGTTTCTTTCTCCGCGATTACCGTAATTCGATAACCAGTTGGTGGATTTTTATGCTTTTATAGGAAACTTAAAAGTGCAAAAATGCACACAATGCGCGTGATATAAAGCAGAAACATATAAACGCACCTACATTACCATACGCATTTAGTAAGCAAGACAAATTTCTGCTTAGATTCTATTCCTTCGTGTACCTTTACGTGTCTCTATAAAAATATGAATCTTCACGAATAAATATCCACGGTCTACCTATAACGATAGTAATAGTATTAGCACTGCGATACACGTTGATAATACGAGTTTCCTCCCGTTAATAGACTGAACCAAGTGTGCGCGACGCCAACAGCCAAAGTAGATGCGGTGGCGACGCCAACGCCAACGCCGACGCCGACATCGAGGAGGGATGTTTCGCCTTCGTCTATCTCATCGCGCACTACCCACCGACACGAAGAGAAACCAGACGTCGAGGAGAAGAAGCCTGCCGACGCGAACTCCTCGCATCAAGGATCGCACGGGACGCAGGCAAACGAAACAGACGACGACGCTCAAATTATTCCGTGGCGAGCACAGCTTAGGAAGACCTCCAGCAAACTCAATATTTTGGATTAATCGTCCAAATTTCTTTCACTGGTCGATTCGACGCACCTGGTGGTCGCGTGTGATAAAAACGGGTAGTGTTCATCGCGCGGCCATCGAACGCGCTTCACGGAACACGCTGTTTGTTTGTATGTACATAGAATCGAGTAAAGTTTATATCGAGAAATTCCTTAAAAAACACGTTCGAACAACTGATTTTCCGTTTGTCCCTTCGAAAAACTTCCTTCGATCTTCCCAAAAAAGATTCGTAAAAAGAAAACGCGATCGGGAAAAAAGAGATCAATCCGAGTTCGTTTCATAATTCGAGATATTGAATCCAATAGATACACGTGACTGAGAATAGAGGTGAGAGGTATGGATATTGCATTGTCACGGATACGTGTGTTGGTACTCGCGATGATAACGACTACCACCGTCCAGTCAGCGCAAGAGACAAATCGTGCAACACTAGAGGTACTACCACTTGCACAGTCACGAATAGAAATAGAAATAGGAATACTAATACGAGTAATGATGAACGTTTACAGACATATCGCTATATACCCAGTCCGTTGAAGCAATTTGTACGCTGTCGTAACGTCATCATTGGCACGCTGTAGGACCACCGCGCTATTCCATCAACGCGATTCCGTTGCCAGCAACACGCCGAAGTTCGTCTATACTTTGTTCTCGGGCCGAACATTTCTCCCGCGTCGCTAGTTTCGGGTCTTCCTTTCGCGTAGCTTCGTCTCCCTCCGCGTCTATTTCACGCGCGTCTCGCCCTTTTTTCCTGGCCATTCCCAAATTCTATCAGCGTTTCGAAAAAAACCGTGTGGTTGTTTTTCCTGCGTTGCAAGAATTACCTGACGTTTTTGCCTAATCCTTTCCACTCGTTCTTCCTTTCTTAACCCTGTTTTACACCTTTCCTAATCAGAATCGACGATCGAGGAGCGCAACTAGCGATAAATTCTTCTCCGCTAGTTACGATCGACTTCTAACGCATCCAGGATGGCTTTGAACCACAAGATCCTAGGTAAGCGATCCTTGCATTTACAGTCCGCGTATACATCGCTGATAGTAAGTATTAGGACATCTATTCGTTACATTCATTGAGAATTTCTAAAGTTACAAACAACGAGAACGAAACCACGAATCTATATTATTGTAAAACGTGTAGCAAAATAAGAACAACGAAAAGAATTTGGCTCGAACTATAGATCAGCTGATGTTCTAATACTTATGGGTCGACAGTGTATCGCGGAAACCAACCTTCGGATTAACGCTCGTTCAAAGAATACAGTTCGCTAAAGTCGCGATTTATCCGCTACACACGATGACACGCGCGTTCATCCGAATCGAACTTGGAACTTTCGAATCGAATTGAAACGAATCAAAGGTCGAACGAGTATTATACGCTCAACGCCGACATGCGCTGCTTACCGCAACGAAGATCGCGACACAAACCGCCCGCGCACTGTGCCAGCCAACGCGAATATAAATAGCAGCCGGAAGCAACTGTGAAGTTCTGGGTGAAGGTCGTCGTCAATCCTGAAACGCGCCAAAAAACTTCCGAATTCGAGTACCGAAACGACACCGCGCGTCATTTAGATTTTAAACGCGTCGTTAACACGTTGATTGCCATACAAATACAGTGACTACGAAAAGTATTTGCAGGTCATTGTATTCATTCATTCAGCCATTGTATTATAACATTTACATACTGATTAATTACTATTTGAATATATTCAATCTCGTATCATTTAGTGATATACTTTGTATGACTACAAAACTTTGATATCACGCAAATGAAATGTAGAATCTGCTACAAAAAAAAAACGCTTCATTGAAAGATAAAGATATGTGCCAATACTTTTTGTAGCCACTGTATGTATATTTTGCCCTGAAAGCCACGATAGATCGAGATACATTATATCATATGTCTAGTTAGTCTAGTCAGACTGCAGGTTTTTTTGCATTTACGATAAATTTAAATGTGCGAGTATTCAGAGAATGTGTATAACATTCGAAAATAAAACATCCAAAGTGGATTACTCGTTATAACTTTCAGTGAAAGAAACAAATCACCGAATAGGTTTCAATTTCTTTAGTTCTCTTCATAGATATCCACAATCTAATTGTAACATTTAATTCTTGCAAAGTAGTACATTGCGTTTGCGCCCTTTTTTCCGACGATGTTATCTACATCATTCGTATCGTTGAATATTTTTCTTTAATAAGGAACAAAAGGGGGCCTCAACTCCAATGGCCCTGTCCTTGAGATATATTGAAGAGGGGAAGGGCCTGAGTAACATGCACTTGGTTCGTTAGGTTAGATCTTTTGAGGGATCTAACGTAGCTAGCCACCCATGGAATGTAACCTAACCTAACCTTATCTAACAATACCTTACCACAATTAAGTTCGCAATCAAACGCATATCCAATTTCATTTTTGACCACTTATATCGAAGTAAATGCATTCTAGCAAGTATCATTGTCTTCTTGTCATAACTTTTGAACCACGATCGTCCCACGGTTCGAACAAAGCTCCGAAATTCAACAAAATTATGGTTGAAGCCTCCTTGCGGTCATTTTTTGTAGTCCATGAAATTCGTTTCATTTTAATGATTTTGCAAAAAGTTTAGTAAAACGTAGCTCACCAGTGGCCATCGTGTCAGTCAACGTGTTAATAAGAACGATTAATTCCTAACATTCGCGGCTGAATCAATGGAATCTGGACATATTTATCGAGAATTCACGGGTACCGCGCAGTTTTCGTTTAACCTCGATCTGTCCGATCGAGTTATTTAGCGACGCAACAAATTGAAATCGGCCTGCTCTATGTAGTACAGGGTCGAATCGCTACCGACGGTGCCAATTGATTTCAAAAAATTGATGCAAGTGGATACGCACGTGTCAAACGCGTGCGGCTAGATCAATCGTTGGTCCTATTTTGTTTAACGACCTCGTTGTCCACCTATTGTACGTTCCTGCCCGCAGCTCGACGAATGCACTCCCGATGAGACCCTTGCCGCTCGTGCTTTCAGATTCGCTGACATGTAGACAAGTGTTAAACATCATGGTGATCCTTGGTTTCATGCTAAACTATATGCTACGCGTCAACATGACGATCGCCATAGTATCGATGGTGATTCCGAGCAACGATACTTGGCGGTTGAACGATTCGAATAAATCTGCCACGACCGAGTACTTCGATCGTGGAATCGCGGTAAACGTTACCTCACACGATAATGGAACAGCGACGATCGCCCCTAATCCCGCTACAACTTCGTTCCCCTATGCGCCTGCACACGTACGTTACAGTTTATCCTTCGAAGGCTTTATCGTTCTTCTTTCATCCGTTCGATACGATCAAGATTTCCGCTCTGCTTCCCAGGAGGAAACGAATCGGACCAGATATCCGTGGAACGAGTACCAAGTGAATCTCGTGTTGGGTAGCTTTTTCTGGGGCTACATATGCACAGAGTTGCCAGGTGGCCGTCTCGCTGAAGTAGTAGGACCTAAAAGAGTGTTTGGATACAGTATGATGATATCTAGCGCTGTTACGTTATTAACACCTCTGTCGGCGACTTATGGCTACATCGCTGTCGTCGCCTTAAGAGCGGTGCTTGGATTCATGTTGGTGAGCTTTTCAATTTTAACTGGTTGGTCTTACCGATCTTGATTCCCCTATTCCATCTTGTAATAGCATTTTTCTTTGTTGGCCTACGCCGTGTAATCGATTTCCCACATACATATGCAGGGAGCTACTTGGCCTGCCATACAGCCGATGACCGCAAGGTGGATACCACCGACGGAACGCAGCAAATTCGTCTCGAATATGATGGGTAAGTAAATGACTTGTGAGTACAGGGCCATAGCAAAAAAGTTTAAATATAAAGAGGGGTACGGAAAATAATTCTGCAACACAAATTGTATCTGACAAGAAGAGTGAATAAATATAATACAGTGGCTGCAAAAAATATTTGTACGTTCCCTTATTTTCTACTGAAGCGTCTTTTTGTACGAGTAGGTACATTTCATTTTCACATTATCAAATAGTGCCTGCTTGTAGGCATATGTAAGTATTACTAAATGACACAAAATCTTCGCTGGAACTAATTAAACACTGCGTAATCACTTGGAATTAATTACTTGGTACATGAATGCTGTAATAAATACAACGATGTGCAAATATGTGCACATAGTGCAGCCACTGTATACAGTCCGGAATAGGTGGCTGTTAGCAACATGATGAAAAATATTCAATAGAGAAGTTACTAATATGTGCATATACACATATACAAATTGGCAAACTTTAAACTTCCTTTTTGCTCGCTACCGTAGGTAGCCCATCCGCGCCGGGTACAGAGATAAAGAAAGAAAGAAAGAAAGAAAGAAAGAAAGAAAGAAAATTTCTTTGAACGTCGCGTGTCTATCGTGTTTTAGCTTCGTCGCTCGGAGCGGCGATAACTATGCCGATTTGTGGATTTCTAATCGCTTACCTCGGTTGGGAATCCGTGTTCTACGTAACCGGAGCGATAGGCCTCGTATGGAGCGTAGCTTGGTTTTTCTTAATATTCGATTCTCCTAGACAACATCCAAGAATCACGATCGAGGAACGCCAATATATCGAAGACTCGATCGGTTCTACTTCCACGACAAAGGTACGATCGAACAGTACATATGCATCTAATTCGATACCTTATCTCTCTGTTTTTGGTTTGCAGCGGTTGCCCGTTCCGTGGAAATCCATCTTTCTCTCGACTCCCGTTTGGGCTATCGTGCTGACTCACTCGTGTAACGTGTTCGGTTACTTTACCGTTGTCAATCAACTACCAACTTACATGAAGTACATCTTAAATTTCAACATCAAAGAGGTACACGTACTAACGCTTACCTTAGAAACGATGATTTTCTTCGATTTACTTCACCGCGTTCCTTGTTTCTCCATAGAACGGATTATTATCCTCCTTGCCGTACCTTGGCAAATACATCTTTGCCGTTACAACATCCTCTGTGGCTGACTATTTGTTCAAGACGAAGAAATTGTCGGTAACGGCTATTCGAAAGATCTTCACTAGCTTCGGTAAGCGTAGAATTTTGGTCGGGATTAACGTTGCTGCGTTCCACAAATTTTTATATTTCTACCTTGCCTGAATATTGTCGAAACAAGAAAGATGATTAAAAAGATTCAGAAAATTTACCAGCATAGAATTTAAACGAGGAATCATACACACCGATAAGAATTCTTTCATATTCTGTTCAGACATGAATTATTTTTTAACATTAGAGAAACAGAAATGAGTGGAAATTGGGGGGAAAACGCGGCAAAGTTAATCTACCGTAAGATTACATCGACGTAACGATATTCGTTTTATTAGCGAATTATGAGTTCACTGTCTCTCTTGTTTCCTATCACCTTCACATTTTTCTTTGACAACAATTCTCTATCGTTTCTGATGACTTTTATCAGGTAGATACATTCTTCAATTGTTATCATAATCTACCTCAAGTATCATTACTATATCTGATATATCAATCAATAGTAGTCAATAGTAAGTATAATAGTAATAATATCAATAGTAATCGGTATCTTTTTCCGAGTTTAATAAAGGATTAAAATAACTTAAAATATTTCTTTTTATTACGTATTAAAATTTTGTTCGTACTCATAATTCGTGATACTTAAGTTTCGATAGTCTGCAGCTCTTCTCATATTAGTTTCGCTTGTTCGCAGCCGTGTTAAGTCCAGGATTATTGATGATCGTGCAAGCAAATTACGGAAACGATCGCATTACGTCCGTATCGATTTTCACTATTGCTCTGACGATCAACGGTGCAGTGACAGCTGGATATCTGGGGAACAGTTTAGACATTGCACCCAACTTTTCAGGCACTATTTTCGGCATGATGAACACGCTCGGTTCCCTAGGCGGATTTCTAAGCAGTTACATGGTCGGCTCGTTAACCTACAAAAATCAAACCTATTCAGGATGGAGTATCGTTTTTTGGATATTAGGGTGGATTTATTGTCTTGGCGCACTCACGTTTACCATTTTTGGTAGCGGTCAGTTACAACCGTGGAACAATCCCGAGAAGAAGCAAGTACGAAAACAAAGCAACGTAATCACCATCGATCATCCGCAGGAATTCGTTTCGCTAGACGAAAAGACTGTTCCTTGACGAAATAATTGAAAAATAAAACTACAATCTCAACTCAAATGTATGATAACGTAATATTTACTATGTTTTCATAAACAAAACGTATTACCATTATGATTGTTATTAAATCCTGTATCGATCTCCGATTTTCCGAAAAAGCATTTTAGCAGAGACGAGCTACGGTTAGTGACGGAATCTGAAACACTTCGAATCGCTTCGAATCTGTATCGTACATGTGGCGACAAATTTGAACAACTTCGAGCACGCTTCGAAACTTAAAAAGACTCAACATCTGTCAAGACCTCTGAGAATTTTAAGCTTCGAATCATGTTCAAAGCGATTCGAATTTTCCCCATACGTACAGATTCATCCCGTAGATACAACATTCTACGCTTTCAATTCGATATTCCGAAACCCTACAACCGAAAAAATAGGAAAAACCTGACGCCAACGCTGCAACGTAATTCTGATTATCTTTCATCGGTTCATTCGTACGGCACTTATTAACAATCGGTAAAAAAGACCTCTGCATCCTTCTGTGAATCTGTCCTAAGTTTGAATAATCTATCCTCCGAAGAGAATTTCATTTCCTCCTGCCAATAGTTCGCATCGAAGAACAGTTCGATGGATTATTATCTCAGCGCGTTTCGATCCACCGTTTGATCGTAAACGAAATCGTCGTAGCGATTAAACATAGCGTAACGATCGGACAAGTCATAAGATTCGATAAAATGTGATATATCGTATAAGATGAAGAAAGAACGATGCTATGGGATGGTGCGCCACTGCGTGTCAGCAATTTGAAAATAGGTAGGCGGGTCAAGGAACGAAGGAAGCACGAATGTATCGGCGCGCCGCGCCGCGGCGACCAGGCGGCGGCGAGGCGGCGCATCCGCGTCGCGATGACCGGCGTATAGGCGCCGCGCGTTGCGGTGGTGCTCGCCGTGACGCGTGGCGCTGCGGCGCTCTGCCGATGTACCAGGAACACAGTCGGACCAAGAGTTCATTCGCGCCTTCTCTTTCGCCCCAACTTTCCTCTTAATTTTAATTTATTCGTCGCGGACTATCTCGCGCTGAATATCGCCTGAAACTCGCAATTTCTTGCCAGCTTAAGCTCGTTATCGTTTCTACGCTTTCAAGTAATTTTACGCGTTTTAAACGCCAGAGAAACCAAAATGAACGAGCGACGAATCATCGGAAACGTTCAACTTTTCCGTTACGTACCGATTATCAACGATACGTTAAGGAACATCCGGTCCCTGGCGAGAAGGTCAAAGGGTAACAACAAAATAACGATTCGTTGATCGACGAATGAGCAGATACGTAACGATTAGTCGAATAGTGCAAAATAGCTGTATAACGTTAAAGCAGACGCCACGTAAGTACAGTGACTCGCGCATATATTCGAACGCTCACCACAGAAAATGTTTCTGAATATATTACGTGCATTTTACGAAGCTTTGTGAAACCCTAGCTCCGTAATGAGATACGTCTATGGTCGTTGTAATGGTAAAGTTTAAAAGCAATGCAAAAATGCACATAGAAGCTACGAGATATATCTGCAAATACACGCTTAGTGAAAAACTAGTATACGACGTAAATATTACTTTCATACATACGATTAGTGCAAAAGATGATCTCGAAAGATATTCTGGTTCGTTGTTAATATATGCAGCGAATAATAGTCTGTCAAAAAATACTTTTACAAGCTTCTAGAAAATATCTTGTAATTTCTACGCGCATCTAAAATTTTATCAATCCATATAATCACGATAACTATGTCTCGTTACGAGACTAACGAACGAGATTTCAAAACGTTTTTGTATAACATACGCGTAAAAAGTTTCTACGTGTTTCGGCGAGTGTTTCACGAGCCGCTGTAAATCATCGTACGTAAAAGCGGCCAGTCAAGGAAAAAGTGCAACGTACGTAAAGAAGAACGTAGTGGCCGGACATATGTACTTAAGACGAAGGCGGTAGAATGTCAAGCATTCGCGGACTGCGCTACCGAATTCAATCGCTATGTCAGAAAGAAGAGGAGATCAGAAGAGAAACGGAGGTAAAGCCGTGGTGAAGTTTGCCGCGCGGGACCGCCCGCCCGTCGAATCGTTTACCAGGCGAGCAGACGAGTCGACTGGTCGTCGTCCGAAGGGGCACCTTCCTTCGCCGGATACTTGCCTACTCCGTTGTGATTAACTAAGGTTTAATCAGCTTTATAAGCTAAACTTTTGTCAACATGCACGCGCACGTATGATAATCCGCGCGGTTATCTTCGCAGTGCTCGATTATCGAAAACATTCTGATTCGCGTCCGCAACGATGGATCGTCGCCACGAATACGCACAAGCGGCGTTTCCGATCGTTCGCTCCTTTACCATCGAGCGTCGCGTCCTGTGACGTCGAGCGACGTCGCGTGGCGTCGCGTCAATTCGACGCGAGTTTACGCTTACTTATAGACCCGTCGATCGAGCGGGCGACTCGAGTTTCATATGCGTTCCTGATCACGGTATTCGCGGCGCGTCGGACACGCTTTCCGCGCGACTTCAAATTTCACGAGGATCAGCGGTGACCATGACAATTGGAGAAACTTTCGTTTGAACCGAAGAAACATCGGCGTACACTCGCGTCTCGTCACATTCGATTTTCATTGCCCGACCGAACGACCGATCGGGGTGTATATCGAATATCGAGGCACCGTGTAAATTTTTCGAGGTATAATCACCTGGAATGATTTCGCATTGAACATAGAAACGTAAGGAGAAAACGGTCCTAGCCGATTATTAAGGCTTCTTCTGGTAATAACGCGTTGGAAAGGAACGGTTGCACGCACCGATCTTGCTCAGGAACGCCGATGCCCTCGAGTAGCAGCGAAACGATTCTCAGCGCGGCAAACTGCCTTCCTGCCGCCCCCGACTCATGGGAACGTCCTCGGGGCGATGCGGGAACCAACGTTCAACGCCTCCTCTCTTCCAACGTGATTTTGCTTTCGGCCTGCCTTTTATCTCCTTCCGTCTTTCTGGCCTCCGCCTCTGTCTGCTTCTCTATCGTGGAATCGATGACACAGCGCTACGCGACGCGGCGCCGCGGCGCTCCGTTCGAGTCTATGACAGGAAGCGGGAAACGCGACAAAAACTTGGTACTTGTGGTCGATCAGACGCGAAAGGAGTAGTCGATCAGACGCGAAAGAAGAAGTAACTGGCGGAGACCTGACTCGGAAGCAAGGAGCATGTGGACACGCGAATCACGAGAAACCGATCGATCGTGCAACGAGAAGACGAGATGGCGATTGAGAGAGAACCGGTAGCCCAGACGGGGAGAGAAAGAGAGAGAGAGAGAGAGTGTGTGTGTGTGGCGCGGGATGAGGCCGTTGATGGGAAGAGGAAAAAGAAAAGGGGCGAAGATGAGCGGCACGTATGCCAAGCATGCGGGTGAGAAACACCCGAGGCGGCTGACCGGCCGATCCGCCCACGTTTAAGGTGCGCATCGACGTTGCGAACCGTACCGAACCGAGCCGAACCCAATCAGACCGGACCACACCGTTCTGCACGGCATCTCACACTCTGCCATCCGGATTCGCCCCGCGGCACACCAACGACCGTGGTAAAACGGTTGGCTGCATCCTCCTTCGAATCCGCGCCGAGCCAAGCGCCGAGTTGACGTCCTCCGTTGCGAACCACCACAGAGAACAGATTGCCTCTCTCTCTCTCTCTTTCTCTTTCTCTCTCTTCGCTCAGCACGCGATTCGAGGAACTTAGAAATCGAACGCCCCCGCGGGCACACGCCACCGTCACGCGAGCACCGTTCCTCTGCTTGGAAAATAACTCCATTCGAATCGCGGTCATTTTCCATTTACCCGAAACGAAACGTTTGCGTTATCGAAAATGATAATGTAAATGGTAGATAGTAAAGATTACACGGTTTACTTTGGTTTGCGAGTAACGATCAAGGATAATTAAGGAAAACGTTCTGTTAGATTTTTAGTTCGGCGATCGTTCGCCATCTATCGTGTAGATACTCGACGCGAGTGAACATCGTAAGCGTATGATCGAGAAGCGAGAAACAATGGGTTTGAAACTATTCGATGAATTTCTGGTATTTTCGAGCGAGCGCAGAACTCGATGTTAAAGCGTGCAGTGATGTGTACCAGAACGCGAATATTTTCTTTAATCGTCCATAACTCGAATACCGACGAACCTACGTACAACGTATGTCCATAAGACAATTTTTACTTATCTCAGAAGGTGTAGATCCGTCCTCTGAACCACGAACACGCGTTTATGACTCACATTGTGCGTTTTTAAGCGGTAACATCGACGGAGTAAAATACTTACGAAGCAGCGAGCTACTTCGATAAAGTGTCGTCGCGGCCAGCGACGAAATAGCTCGGCCAAGTAATTATCGCGGAACGAAATACACGAAGCTCGCGTGCTCGAGCACCTTCCGGTTTCGGGGCACCCTTACACATTCACCAACCAGGCAGGTTCGACCTGTAGCTCGCGCCCACCTGTCGTAACGCTTGTCTCTGAAATTTCCTCGTTCGAAGCGACCGCGACGCGTCGGTTGTTCGAGGCTTGGTCAGAAATTTGCACCTGACGAAGCGACACGGAGCCTCAACTTTCTCCGAGTTTCAGATCGATCGACGATAGCGACGCTACACGCTTAGAACAGGCGCGAATCGAAATCAAGCCATCGCTCTCGATTTCGTCGATCGCACCGCGCGTAGCAGAGCTTTCTCGATACCTTTGAAAAATTTATGTTTCCGCTTCATCTTCCCCGTTTCCAGATCGATAGCAGAAGATCGGGTGTTGCTCGAGGCTCGCGTTTGCAACCTCTTCCTTTTACATTATTTATCAACGATACCTCGAGTATGTTTTTTTATTCTAAATTTCTACTACACGTGCCGATTTTTCTCATCTCGAGACTTTTCCTAGCATTACTGCTACTCTTCTGTCTGTGCGATTGATTCAGAATGACCTTGACAGTCTCTATGTTTGATGTAATTTTAATAAGGCGTCTTTTAATTCGTGCAAATGAAAAGGTAGGAGAGAAAAGATGATAAAAATAATGTACGATAGATCTTAAGTGGAAAGAATTATGCGAAACAATGTAATATATACTAGGATGAAGATTGGAATATAAGATAGCATAAGCGATGGATGTAATGCAATGTCATTGTTAACTGGAAATCATCCTAAGCGCAAGGACTATAGGAACGAGGAAAAATAAAAATAAACAAATTTTTATCTAAATGCGATTCAATGAGTTTTAATCACAGGAGAAATAACCAACTGTATTTAATTATGCGGAGAAGCACTTAATACCTTGAGCAATGTCAAGAATCTTTCTCGTCCGACTTTATATTTACAACACGCCATAAAAACTTCAGAATCTCGCATCGAGATATTGAGGGTGTCCAACAGAAATTCTGAAAATTGACTGCCACGCATCGTGGTTCCCCTATACCATTTAATTCCCACAATTACGATGATATTGTTAGGAGTTCGAATCTTCAAATTCTACCTCGACAAGCGAATTATACGCGATGTCACGATCGTATATAAAATTCTCAGAGGCTCCATAACCTGTACCTCGTTCGTACATTTAGTCTCCATAAAATTACCCTTCGGAAGAATGCGGAATTGCTCGCTGTTAAACTCTGAGCTACGTCGCTTAGTATTTAATAAATATTTATTTAATAGAACGATGAATTTCGCTAACTCCGTCCATCGCAATAATCGATACGCGTGTCTAGTCGACCTATGAAATCTCTAAGATTCCCCTAACATAGATTTCATAACTTTTCTATCTCGATTCATAATTTTAATTTTAAAATTTCCTGATCGTTACTCATCACTCTTTTCCTTCTTACTACCATACGTTTCACTATCTTTCCTGTACTTTCCCTACCTTTTCCCTGTCCCTTCTTTTCTACTGGTGGAATTTTTCTATCCTACGAAACTGTCAATAAACAAATAAATAAATAATACACGCTGCCACGAAAATGAGATAAATTTCACGGCATGGTAACACCTGACAAGCAAGTCTGAGTTGCAGCAATTCGTTCCACGAGAAGGTGAGTCGCGCGATCATTGCCTGCGACACGGCCACCCTTTCACGATCACCTGCTCTTTCGGTGTACGCAATTTTATAGCGCCTCCCGTTCACCGCTCGCGCCAAGAAAAAACTACAAAAGCTATCGAACGCGCACTCGCTCGAACAACATGCTCCGTTCGACTCTGAAACCAATTAAGACTTCCGATAATGTCGGTCGCGCATCTGCGTGCGGTATTCACCTTCCCCATGCCGTTCCCCTTTCGAGAATTCACGCGTACTCGCCATTCTACGCGCGAAACGGTGCCGCACGAACCTTTTAAAGAAGAACAAACTAGTTAAGGCGCGTTTAGACGTGCAAGAACATACAGCAACAGCATTCGTTTAACATAAACAGCGATCTAACATTCCGTACGCAAACATATTTACGACAATGGCATTTTTGGCACATTCTTGGACAATTCTTGGAACATTCGGATGTGACATTTTCGAGCTTATCTTCGAATAGCGAATTTAGCTTAGTTCGCGGATCTTAAACAAATCTCGAAGCGTGAAAATTAATTTTTTTATTAAATTATCTCTAAAAACGATCCTTATTATACGTAGAATATAGTTGGGAAACCATATCCGATTCTTTCCACGGCAAAAAGAACCGAATCGACGCTTTTGAAGCATTCTTGAAGCGTTTTTTAAGTATTCGCATGTTCGATTTCCGATTCGACGAGCGCTGCGAAATGGCGAAAGAATGCTCGTTTACACTTCCGTTTGTAGACTTTCAAAGTGGAGGAAGCACGAGTATTCGTTCGCTTGATCTAAACGCACCTTTACAAGAACGTCGAATAGAACGAGATATGCGCGGCGATACGTCGCGACGCGACACGGCGTACCGCGACGTGTCCGAAGATAAAATGTAAGAAAGTAAAACGCAGCTATGCTAGTCTCGCAAACTGCGTTTTGCACTTGACACGTAACACGCCGAGTCGCTTTGAAACTGAGTAAACGAACCCACGCAATAATCGATGACTCGCTCGAGAAACTTGTCGAAGATCCTACGACTCTGAAACTGGTATCGTTAAACGCAAATAAAAGAAGAAGAAACGCGATATTAAATCGTGCCGTATTGCGAGAACGTTACGCGCAAAGGGCGAAAGTCAATCGAACTTATTGTTAGATCCTCGAATTTGTACATGTCAAACTTGTTCTCGTTTTAACAGGAATCTGTTTCGTTTTAAAAGCGTGTAACATCATTTTCATATTTTGTCAGAATTCAAGGTATTTTTGAACGTTAGAAAAATACAATGAAATGGAAAATAACCGAGAGAACGTACGAGCCGTAATTCTAGAGCGTTCACAGTTTTAGAAGGTTTACTAGGTTCCCAAATCTGTGGACATCTTCTAACCCTCCTTGGAGTACCCTAGCTTTAATCTAACGGGTGAGAATACTCTTTGGTATAATAACATCGAACAAAGTTAGAGCACAATTATTAACAGATAGCCGAGTGAATAGCGTTAGCGGTTCATCCGGACTAAAAATCACGCGTAGAGACAAAAATAGGGAAACTAAAACAGGCTAAAGAATGAGAACAACGAAATAACAAAATAAAACAGATAAGACGAATGAATAAATAAGAATAAATAAAGCGCAGTACGACACGTAAGAGACGCATAGAAATTATGTAGCTTAGAGATATTCCTGAGGGAATCTCGAAGAGAAGGATGCGAACGGTATCGGAGCGACTGGAACGGTGGGAAGAAAGAATGTAGACGGTTTCGGAGAACGGGTGTGAGTCTGGCCGCGACACGATCCGAGTAGCTGGAATCGCGCAGTCACGCTGGCGCCAGTCGTACCGGTAACTCTATATCGATTCAAAGGCACGGTTGTCGACTCTCGCAGCCCCGTCGGGGATACACGACCGCCCAGTTAGCCGAGCACCGATGTATTTATACGACGCTGCCGAGGTACATCTGTTTCCATCCGGGCACGTGTCTACCACGAAATTAGAACGGTCGGGAAAAGGAAAGACGGGAAAAGGAGGCGAAACCAGAGAAATCGAGCATCGTGAAAACTTGCCAATCTCACCATCGAAAAAGAACCGAACCGAACCGATTCCTCGACGGGCTCGACTTCCATCTCTCTTTCCTCGCGGTCCCGCTCGTGAATCCATCGATTCGCCTCGATGGTTTCTCGATCTAAGCGGGAAACTTTCAAGTACGTATGTATACAGGCAGGTTCGCGAAAGCCAATCGAACACTTGTACACATCTCCTACGAATATATTACGCGCGTTATACGAAACATTTTGGAATATCGTTAGCTCTCTTGTGAGATTTCACCGACGATAGATATATCGCTAAAGTTTGAAACGAATCCGAGAATACACGTGGAAATTAAACGAGATATTTAACACAAGAGTATATCGCAAGAATATTTAAATAGTTATCGATGATCGCGAAAGAATACTTGTGACATCGTATCGTTGTTCTCTGGCCGTTCATTATTTCTTATTAAATTAAACCATTATTATGTGTTTAAGGTCACTATTCGTAATGTGTAGCAATTGTTGACTGTATATATGTTTGCAATAAATATCTACCAATTTCTACGTACATTTGTAGGTTCCTTTCAAATTTGACAAATGTGATCGCAATAGCGCTGTCTCATAGTACCAGTAGCAGTAGAATTTCAACATGTTTTATATAAAACATACGATCATGCATTTAACTCGGGTATAATCGGTCCAATAGTCAGGTGCTTTGTATTTCTTTCTACGCGCGATCGTATACTTTCGTGTTCCCTTATGCTCGTTTTCCAGCGTATATCTGACCTCTCGAGGCTAAACGACCATCGCGGGTGCATTTACGCGATCCGCCGTGCGAGCGAAAGCTTCGACTTTCCCGCACATCCAAGATAACGTTAGCGAATCGTCGTGGTTCCGATCTGCACGGATTCTTCCGTCAGACTCGCCCGAAACGTGATAACGGGCTTCCACGTAACGTTCGGTACGAGTCGTAAGTCAAATTCCCTCGATGACTCGAAGACGCTTAATCGCGTGCGTAATCGCAAATGTTTCCGCAGCGCAAAGAAAAGTTACTGTTAATATGTACATAGCAAATATCGCGAGCAACTCAGTACCATCGCGTTGGCCGATTACGTGAATGCGACAGCTTTTAAACGACCATGTGGCGCCAGATGTCGCGCCTCGTGATCTTTATAGCGTAGCATCGCTCTTCGTTCGACCATGAGAGCACACTACTGCACACACGATGCATGAGTTGCACGACGCACGACATACGGACGCAACGCTCCATCTCTCTTTCTCTCTCTCTCTTCTCTCCCTTTCTCTCTTTTGTCCTCTCGCTCGCGCACACTGCAAACTCTGGCAAGCGCCTACGAGGCGAAAGACTGTCTTAACTTCGCATTGATAAATTGTACTTACATATCTCGTTCCATAGTTACGACGATAAAGACGATTGTTTGCGCGCGTTCCCCTGCAGTTTCGACCGCTGTGTCTTTCCACGTTGCCGTTTACCAAAAACGTACGAGGCGAATCGACGAACAAATAGCGTGAGACGAAGAATGCCCAGCATCACGGGATACAAAGACGAAGATGCGGGCAAAGGCCAGGCAATTACGCGGACAGAAGTAAGTACAGGTAGAGAAGATCGATCCGTTCTCGGAAGCTGAGGGTATCGGTTACAGCGTGAACAATGACTCTGTTGGTCATCGGCCGTATTTGGAGTATCGGTGTCATCCTATACAATTCCTCTACCACCTGGGTCATCGAACAGTTGTTCGGTTATACTGGCATTATTATCTCGAGCGGTCCAACGACACCTGTGTAGTCGGTGACGGGTTACGGCTCTCCGAAATACCCAACCGAGAACACGATTTTTCCCGTTCGATGATTCTCGATGCTTCACGATGCTTCTTGATGCTTCCCGTCATGGACACGACAGTCGCTATACCGTAGCTATGCCAACGCGGACAACAAAAAAGGAATCGACCAGTCGAGATCGAACGTACATCGTTTGGAAAACACAGAGCGAAGGAAAGAAGAACGACAGGTCGTCGTTAGGTTGGAACATCGTCGGTCGGCGAATAGCTCTCGGCAGGTGAGCAATCGCTTTCTTTCCTTACGACCTGGCATAAATCAGACCTGCGCCAAGGAACTCGTTACGCTCGCTCACGCCCTGGCACCACCCGCGCTCTTAGCATTCGTAAATTTTCCTCGACGAAGAATACAGTCTTGATGCGACTCAGGCTCGCGAACAATCGACTCTCGCTGAGCTTTGTAACCGATACCTTAAACCCATCCGCATTTTCTCTTGCACCTGTTCCGCTCATCCTTCCTTTCTGCCGTCTATTCTAACGAATACCGATTTTCAAATCTCGCCAGCGTTAGAAACCTAGAGGAATGTTGCTTACCATTAGAACCGACCGGTTGCTTCGTAGCGATCGAAGAATATTCGAACAGACCAGGAAACCGCGTGTCGAGAGTTTTCCGCGAGCGTCGTGACGCGACACCTCGAGCATGAGGAACGCGACGAAGATAGGACGGGGGAGATGGGGCTAACGTTACAAACACGAAAACGAAGAGGATTCGGGACACAGGGTGGAGGATGAGTTAGGTTGGCCGGGTGTGGATGCCGCGGTCCGTGCAGAGAATGCAAAACGATGAACGCGGTGTACGTATGTAGTCGACGACGATCGGTGCGACGGAGAGGCTTACGGCCAGGGTGAAGAGCGGCAGGGTGGACGGTGGCGACGAAGCGTGTGCCGGAGGAGAGTAGAGAAATAAAGGCAATGAATGATGCCGTGCGGCAGGTGCACGGTAGAACGTTTAACGAGTGGTTCGCTCCCAGACTCCGTGCACCTGTAACGCTTGGACCGGACGGATCGGCTCGCAACGAGACTCGTCTCCCTGTCTCCTCGTCGAATTCACGCACCTCGTTCCTCGTGTTCCTTTATTCGCGTTATTTAAAAGCTTTTCAACGACGAATCTCGACGGATAGCGACCTATTCCTCGACCATTTTATGGAATATTGGTTAACATGGAAAATTAAAGAAACTGGTTTATAGCTTCGATCGTCTGTAATATCCATCGCTGGGAGGGCGAGCATCGCGATATTTCAACGATCGTAAGTCAGGAAGCTGCAGCCCTCCAGCTTCGGAACGTGAGAAATAAACGACGCCGCATACGCGCGAGATGAAATACGATCACGGCAGGGCTATGCTCGGAGAAAAGCCGCTTAAGAATGCTCTCGGGCTCCATTGCCCTCCTATCCTCAGCCCCTTCTCACGCACACGTGTACGCAACCGACCAACGTCGCATCGTCTTTCTCTCTTTTCTTTTCTACCTTCTATATTCTATACTATACCGCAACTCACTCATCCCATTCTCGATCGACCCACCTGTTGAGTTCCGGCAATGCTCTTTCCCTGCATTGCGTTCCGTCGCCGCCGCGACATAACTTTTTAGCCTTCCACCTCGATACCAACAACCCCCTGTTCGAATCGTCGAAACTCCGCGTTTTCCCATCTCCTTGTCTTGTTCTTGTCCCTAGTTTTTCTTGCGAATCTTCACTCTGCTACCATCTACGTTCGCAGCGTTCGCCAAGCAATTTCAGAAATCCTCCGCCTCTTCGCTTCGCTCCGAACCAATCGAGCGAGACCGCGTTTAAAGGACGATTATCCGATCCGAGTTTTCGTCGATGTCCCTTCGGATTCGAATTACGACGTGAAACCTTCGAAACCACGTGCATACACCGCAACTCGTAAATACGTAAACACCTTCGATCGATTTCTAATAACAGTACCTGCTCATGATTAAGGTACACATACGAGACAATGGCGAATTAAGACTAACACTGACGAACTTTTTCCGGAACTCCGTAAGAGCAACTGCACCCATCAAGGCCTTTCGAAAGCCATCGGGCTGCCGATGCCATTAATTTTGGTTTGCCGACGAGTTCTGTCACAGATGTGTGCAATGTGCAGTTTTGGTTGACAAATTCTAAGAGACGTTACAGTTTCGAAGTTCCCAGGAACGCACGTGTAGCCGATGACCCGACGTCATAGTGCTCTACAGCGCGTGTAAGATGATAAGAATGCCCTGGAAGGATCTGGCCATGGAGTGGGGGAGGTGACGAACCTTCTGGCAAGAGGAATGAGTCGAACAGCTCAGCGCTTACCTCGGAACCTTGAAGGCATAAATAAAGTCATTTAAAGAAATTTATTCATAACGTATATCGTATGAAACACAGATGGTTTAATTAAATGGTTAAAAAAAAAGAAAATTCGTCAGAGTGCTCATCAATTTTAAATATTATTGCCAGAAGCACGGTAGCCTTTTTACCAATTTGCGAGAATCTTCCCTCCTATCGTACCTATAATTTGACACTCAAACGCGCTGAGAATAACGAATCCCTTAAAGAGTAAATCTGCCTCATAATGTTCGACGCTCGCAAATTCCAATTTCTTCGTTGCATACTAATTTCCAAGAGTAAATTTTATCACGTCGCTCTTTATCGTTCAATTCTATCGATCAAAAGAATTCATCCGATTCTTAATTCAATGTTATCGTTCGATCGATGATTTTATCAATTTCATTTTATCATATCCGATTTTAGATCTCTTTATCTGTAAACAATATTAACGGCACGCGTTTTGGATCGTCCCATGTCCTTCGATGAACACGATTGTTCTCGGCTATTAACACTAAACCTACCAGCGTCGGTCAAATTAACCGCTCTCGAAATTTTACACAAATTTAACCATATTTAAACGTTATCATATCGCTTCATATTTTCGGATTTTTCCTAAAACATGCATACAATATATTTTTCGGTATTTACTTTTAGTTTGCTCTTTTATTTTCTAAGAAAAATTTGTATTCTGCCTTGCGTACCGCGAGCGGTCAATTTGACCGGCCGACAAAATATTTTAGTTATTCTTAAAATAAATGCAATCAGTACAAAGAAAAGGTTATCTCAAGGTCAGATGACAAGCAGAATCAGCAATAACAAATAATAACAGCTGTTGCACCCGTAATTTTGTCATAAAACATAATCCATCCCTCGGTCAAAATGGTCACCAGCTGTCAAGACTTAGGCCCATAATAATCCTAAGTTACATCCATTGTTACAAACATTTTAAAAGTCCAGAAATTTCTTAGGATTATTGCTCATTGCTATAGAACTCGGGAAAAGCGGGTTTTTCCCAACTCCACTCTCGATTAACCGTTGGTGGAGAACGGCCAATGCTCATCGATAAATATCACATAGTCACAGACTATATTCTTACTTGCTATCGTCCTTTCGACCAGAATACATCTCAGTTTGTTAGTCAATCAGTTTTATTGTTAAACCATTTAAATTTAGGGATACCTGATCGTCGACATCTGCTGCTCGACCTATCCCTTAGACATAAAACACCAAACGGCTTAATAAACTGTCCCGAAATTTTAACGCAATTCGGTCTTCGGATTTCTCCGCTCTCTGTTATACACTGTCCCCTTCTCTGGCAAGAATTTCACCCAACCCGCTGCGGGCAACATAATTGTATAACGTAATACATATAATAGGCTCATTACAAACGTAAATTCGTATTACGACAAGATCAGCTTCTTCTCCTCTTCCAACACCTTCAGGCGTATTCTACTTTCTCTACTTTCACGCTAATCGCTTTTTCTATCGCATCAATCGTTATATACCACGGAATGTACAGGCTGTAAACAACAAACAAACAAATAAATAAATATTACATTCCGTCAAAAGTAAGCAGCAAGCGTTCACATAGCGTTTGAGCAGTAACGTAAGTGTACGTGTCATTCATACGGTTTCCAAAGGCGAACGAAATCCTTCGAATGCCTGTCCCGAAACGCGACAGAAACGTATACAGCAAATACGGCCCTATAGCCGACAAAAAGTAAACATCAACGTTATCGCCCCTTCGTCTCCAGCGATGTTTCGACTACAGCAAAATTAGCTGTCCAGCTGCGACGGAGGTGTCAATTAACTCCGAGCCAAGATATCGAGTCAAAGTTTCGTGCGTTGGGGAGGATCGCGAAAAGAGAAGAAACGAAAGTCAAGCGAAATTGATCGAGAACGATGGAATCGACGTACGGATGTCGAATGGGATCGATCGACCGATCGAATCGAGTCGAGTCGAGTCGAGTCGAGTCATCGACGGAACGAACACTCTCGTCTTCTCACGGTTGACAGCGGCAGGTGCGAAGAACCACGCGATCCTCGCGAAATAATTCGGCCTACCGATGACACGCGCGGCCCGACAGTGGCGTTCCTCGCCGCGTCCACGGCCACGGCTCGCAGAGCCGGAATGATCGCCACCTGCCTGCGCTCCACCCATCGACAACGATCCAGCGTAAATATTCCGAACCTTGACTCGCAGAGAAACTCGTTCGAATCGTGAGAAAGAGCCACTCATCGGAAATAACTCGGAGATAATCGAGCGAAACGATCGACGTTTCCAATCGAATGTTATTTGCGTTTTTCGTTTACTGTCTCCAGGTAGCCTTATACATATACCGCGCACACGTGTATTTTATCTCTAACGTGGAACGTTCTTTCGCGTAAGTAGTCTAATAAGTAGTCCAATAATAAGTGTCCGAACAGAGTAACGACGAATATAAGTTTCGAATAACGCGTACAAGTGGCCGTTGGATGATTCGTCGTTGAAGTTCGTTCGTCTCGGAGTTAGTCTTCGAAAAAATCATGTTTGAAAATGGATCGAGCGTTCTTGAACGTAACTAATTCCGCACTGGACAGCATAAAGAAATCAACTATCCTAAATGTAAATTCGGGACTGATCGGACCTGATCTGCCGATCGAAAAGGATCGTTCGCTTCGAGAGGCAAAGGCGATCTATCGGTGGGGAACTCGTGTTATCGATTCGCGTATTCTAAATTCAGGCTAATTGGCAATGAAACGATAAAATCGCGTCCCATCGGGTAAGGAATACCTCTGCGACGAAAGTTCTGTAGGAAATTAACCGTTCGACTGATCATAGAACAAGAAGCGTTCGATATTGCCCATTAGTACGATTTTTACCTATTTTCTATCGTTGTTGTCTGGCTAAGTTTGAATTGGATTTTCAAGAACGTATACCGATCCAGGGACGAAAGACGTATCATATACATATACATAAAAGTACGTATGTATATACGTATGTGGAAATCCATATGCGTTGGTCGTTCGCGCAATTACGCGCTTTTGTGATTCGAGTCAACGATACGGATTCGCAACAGGCGTAAAACGTGACTATCGACTGAGGGAATCAAGGGAGGAGGAAGACAAAACGAAACAGGACTGCGAGCGCATGCTTCGCGAACACGCGCATACATACAGCCACGAATAGACGGAGGGGGGATAAGAGAAAGAGAGAAAGAGGGATGAGCAAGGGGTAGGGAAGAGCAAGGACATATGGCAAAGCTTTAATAATTGAAGCTGACACTGGCGCAGATGGGAACGCAGCCGCACGGTCCGCCCATCAAATATTTAGAGATTATAAAGTACGCACACACGTACACACACATAAGCGCCACACATGCTACTATGACGTCGTTTACATGTTTCCTCGTAAACGCGTGTCCGCGTACGTATATCGCGAAACGAATAATCGCGAAAGTCGTTCAAACGAGTACATAAGCCGGTAAAGCTATTAAAATACGGACTTTCGATTTGCGATCGTTGCTTCATCGCAACGATTAAGAAGTAAGATTTATATCGTGTGTCAGCGGTTAAGATGGAAAGAATAAGCAAAGAAAAAGATAACGGAACAAGTTGTGGAAGAAATAACGAAGATTGGAAGATGCGATTAGAGGGATGGCTGACGGAAATGATAGTTTTAGAAAAGAACTTCTAGCGTAGACTCTTAGTGCGCAGTATAGTAACTGGGTTAATGATAGCGCACGAATAAAGCGTAAGAAGGATAAGTGAGAAGATCGGACGTGGAAGCGTGCGGTTGGAAAAATTGCAACCAAGTCGTATTCCTCGGCCGCGAGAACAAAATCGAATAAATTAGTATTGTTATTATTACTATGTATTAGCGTGCGACTGATAGCCGAGAAGCAAGAGCAACGGCAGGTGCATGCGCCGCTACTTACGACAGTGGGGATACTGACAAATCGCAACTCGCCCTCGGAAAAGAGAAGACCGTTGCCAAACTTGCCCGACAGGTTACTACCGCATACACGCGCGGAACGCCACCGTCGATCGCTTCTAAGGACCGCGTCAGCTCCACGGTGTTCGTCTTCCAATTCTTTCGAGCGATATACCCTCGTTCCGATTCGCACATCTCGCGATCGCATTCTTCCGGCGAATACGTCGGACGACAGGGACAGCAGGAAGAGTAGAAACAGGAGGAGAAGACGAATTCCAACGGTAGGAAAATAAGGGAAAGAGAGAAAGGATGAAACGTCGTTGCCGATGGTTCCTGACAGGTTCGGTAGGGCAGATCGAACGATAGAACTCGGTCGAATACGCTCGTCTCGCGAGGACTGCGGTCGGTGCCCTTGGGAATTTCCTTGGCCTTTTTCGTCACATCTGGTAGACACACGTATCCCGACAAATCGGATGGTCCGCCAGTTTCGTCGTCCTCTCTCTCTTTAATACCCTTAAGGCACCCCTATCTGCGCATATGTTTCGCAGATACCATACGAACACGTTCGCACCAGGGGTTCCCTCGGTCCTTTTTCTTAAGACTCAACCTTTTCATGAAATCCTATATACCTGAAAACCTTCGAAACTTGTATGCCAACACGTGCTTACAAATGTGCCGAATCCGAATTTATGTAAGAAGCGATCGTTGGATCGAACGGCCAATTTTATAACGATGCAACCGTAATCAAAGATGACTCGCACTTTGGATTTTCACGCCAGCGCACTGTTCCGAACAATTTTGACGTAATTGCATTTTTCTAACGTTAGAAGTGCCTCTTATCGGTGTGCATGATATTTTTCCTCGATCTCGCGTTAAACGTTTCTTTAGAATATTATGACTCTTTTCGTTCGCGTGAAATGAAAATTCGAAGCATAAAAATTGGAGGATCGCAGCGGGATCAAGGATCATCTGCGCGGGGTACCAAATCTCGAAAGCGGCGGAAGTTGCCGCACGATCGACGATCGCTCGTCCCTCGTCGTGAAAACGGTATCATGGAGTAACGAGCGATTCGCGATAGAATGCGATTACTGGTTTACTCAGATCCGTTCGAGAACAGTTGCAACGCGTGATAGCGGCTACGGTATCTCTCGATTGGTACGCGTTATCACGAGTATCGATCGCGCAACGATCGATTCGATTTCACGCGTTTCGTTACAACGTCGTCGAACAGCGAAGAACCCGACCAAAAGTTGCGATTAGCTGTGGTACCTACGTATACGTATACACGTACGGTTGGATTAGAACGCACGTGCGACACAATCGTCCGATCACCGCGTCGACGAATACCACCCGTGTCGAGCCGAAACAGGGATTAAGACCTCGAGGTTCAAACAGATGGCGAACATACGCCCGTATGACACATCCCGGTCATACCGAGGAGGTACTGGGATTTTTCGAGTCGTAAATGTCCGAACAACGGTAGAAACCCGAGACGACCTTCTGTCATTTTTGCCGATTGCCCTCGTAAAAACCATTTGTTCGAACAGAAATAACAAGACGGCAACTGGTACTAAGAAGAAGTTGGAAAACAAAGATACGCCAAAACGATCTGAAAAGAGCAGCCGAGAGAATCGTTTCGCCGCGCCGAAGATTCACGATTCGTGGTTAAACCGTCTCTTGTGACCATGTAACCACGGTTAGGCTCTATCAGACAGATTTCAAAAATGGAGCAAAGATAGGAAACGAAGAAGGAAAGGTAATACGTTTGAAAGACTGTAAGAATGATAGATAGGTAGGTAGGTGGGTGGGTGGATAGGTAGGTTGGTAGATTGGTAGGCAGAAATAGATAGATAGGTAGGTAGATAGGTAGGTAGGTAGGTAGGTAGGTAGGTAGGTAGGTAGGTAGGTAGGTAGATAGGTAGGTAGGTAGGTAGGTAGGTAGGTAGGTAGGTAGGTAGGTAGGTAGGTAGGTAAGTACGTAGGTACGTAGGTTTCCGCTAAACACTGAAGAGAGATTCTCGGTCGTAAACGGTGGCCGACAAACCGGAGTCTCGTAGACTCGCGTTTCTTTCGCATGCGTAGCACCGCGACACCGGCGCGGCATTACGATCCGCCGCGGGTGGTTGACTCGAAATCGAGTCGACGATGTTTGAAACATTTGCGCGGCAACGAAAGATCGAGTGCGAGAGAGGAGGAAGGAATCGAAGGAGCGCAAAAGGAAAGGCACGAGACGGCCACGAGAAGGGAAGAAAGAGCGAGACCGGTGTGATGAGGTGAGGCATGGGGCAGAAAGGAGAGGAGAGGAGAGGAGAGGAGAGGCCGGGAAGAAAGATGGACGGCGCGGCATGGCGCGACACGACGCACGGAGAAACCGAGTCAAACTCTCGGCCGGCTGGCGCCGTTCTGTCGGCCCCCGCTGCCTCTTGCCGCCAACAATGCGCGCCGTACACCTCTTCCCCGTTTGTTTCGCCTGCCATCGTCACCAACGTCAGCGCCAACACCAGTACCTGTAGTACCGACATCAGCACCGTGACATCGCTATTCCTACTACCACCATCGCTCATCATCGTCGACGATAACGCTACTAGTGTGGGATACTCCTTATAGCGAGATGCTTGACCCCGTTGAATCGCAAACTGAATACCGTGCTCGAAACTCATCCGTGTCGTGTGATCCGATCGAGTTTCCAAGCGCGGCGAGACGATGCTTACTCGACTTTCGGGCGCCTCCGCGCGCCAGTATTGGTGCTAAAGTCGATACACGCGATACATTCTCGGACGGAGCAAAGTGGTGCGGAGGCTGAAAAAGGAACAACGTCCGGTGCGTTGGTAGTGGTGATGGTATCCGTAGAATCGATGGTATCGATACCAGTGGTGGTGTGCAATGGAAATGGTAGTGGTAGTAGTAGTAGTAATGTAGTAGTAGTAGTAGTAGTAGTAGTAGTAGTAGTGGTAGTGGTGGTAGTGGTAGTGGTGGTAACGTTAGAGGCAGCAAAGTCACTGCAGGCAGACCAGTTGGGACTCCATCGTACGCGCGTGAGATGAAAGAGGCTCGAACGCACGAGGAGAGTTAGTACGTCGTCGACCGCGCTCGAGTAAGGACGCGTTCTGCTATAGCAGTTGTCTTTTTCGGTTTTTGGACTCGAACCAACTTCGTACCAACGTACGCGAATAAAATCGTGATCGTGATTTTCTTTTTTCCTCCGTGATTTCGATATATTTCGATGGTTGTTCGTAAGAACGCGACGAAATTTGAGCGCACAGACTCGTAGAAAGTGTTGAAAGAAGAGAAAGAAAGCGAAAGCGATAGCGGGAAAACTTAGGAAGGAAGAGAGAAGAAGTTGTTGAAGCAACAAGGCGAGGGAAGAAAGACGCGAAACGTGCAACGCGATTACGCGGTAACCCGTGTACCTATTCGCGGCACGTGCTCGTAGGATCCACTACAAAAAAAAAAAGTAGTGCATGAACGGGTGAAGTAATGCGCGTGTGGTGATCAAGAACAAAGAAAAGACGGTGCTCAACGCGCGCTCTAACGCGCCTTCGTGTCTCCAATTACCCACCAAAATGACCAATCACGTTGTGGAATCAGCCTCCGAATTGTCGGCTTTGATGAAAGGTGACTATCTTTTTCAAAATACAATTTCATCCCGATGCAGCATTCCCGCTGATTAACGCCGATCGTCGACACGGTCCCTTTAACCCGTTGCGGGTTAACACTCGGTTTTATTCGCGCGATCACGATCTCTCGATCAATCTCACGATTTTTTAAATCGACTAATTTCAATTTCGTTTACGATCGTCCACGATCACGTAGAAATATCGATGCGAATATTTAAACTCCTCCAACTTGGTTTTCGTCGACGCTCCGATATTTATCATATCGTTCCGGATACTTAGCACGAGGAGGATCGTAAACGTTAACGCAATACAAATGTCGTTGTTATTGTGGTGGTCGTCGTTCGGTCGATTGATAGTCTGTCCGTGGTGGGAGTCGCAAAGAACGATAATTATCATTATGAACGGCGCCAGTCGTCTCCGAGCGAGAGATCGAGTGCCTGAGCACCAGCAGCACCGAGTCATGCGGCTGTGAAACCGACTTCGCGGAGAAGAAAGATGGTATAGCCTCGCTACAAGGGGAGCTGAGATAGAACACGATCCGTGGAAAACGGTAAGACAGCGGAAGGGAGAAGTGACAGTCGATAGAAAAGGAGAATGCGAAAGAGAGATAGGGCGCGGCGGCGCCAGCGTGGGTTGGCTCACACGACTAGCAGGCGAATCGACTTGCACGAAACAAACGACCTCTTGACCAAACTTGAAACTTCTTACCGTCTAATCTCCCTGTACACTTCTGTTCCACGCTTCTCCGAACTTTACTTCTTCCCCCTGTACTTTTTTTTATTTACTTCTTTCATCCTCCTTCCCTCTCTATTTTCCATTCTACTCCTTTTTCTTCCTCTTTCATTTCTCATTCTCTCGTATCGTCGCCGAAGCGTTCATTAACGTTTTGCCCTTTAAAAAGTCTTTCCTCCGCTCAGGTTAACGAACAATAATTACTCGTGGTGAATATTGCCGCCTATATGCGTGACCATAATGGGCGCTCACTCAGTAACACAAAAGAAGGTGTTTTATAACCGATCGAGTAACGTTTGCCCCGGGCTAACACCGACCATACGGGAAAAGGAAAGAAACAAAAGAAAAAGAAAAGAATAACCGAGCGATCGGTTCTCGGGGAGATCGTCTCCACTCGACTTAACGAACGGTGGCGCGAACGAACGTTCTATCGAGCCTAAATCGAAACGAAGTAGCTCGCATTTAGACACGTTTACGAAGTTAGCAACCGAAACGAAGATCTTTTATAGATATGTCTTTGTAAACTGTCGTTCGTTGTTTCTCTCGTAAAAAAAAAAGTTGGTCCCTTCAATATCGTAGAAGATCGGTCAACGACAGGATTTCTTGAATTAGGACCGTCCGAAGAATGCGATTACCGGGTTAAACGAAACTCCACGGTCGTAAATTGTCGAGTGTAATCGATATCCTATTGTCCGTGGTTACAGGTACGCACAAGTAGAAAAGAAGAGAACCAATGCTACGGTAAACGTCTAACTTTCCACCCACCTGTGCGCAAAGTCGCACCTGCTACCTGAACCGGACCTCTTCCGTCCTCGGACCCGTTCCCCGCTTACTCTACCCTCGTTCCCGCGACCACCGATCTTTCCAGCCACCTTGTTGCTTACCGCTTACTATTTGCCACTACCAATTCTCTGAAAAGTCTCTCTCCGTTCCGTTTCTCCCACTTTTCTTCCATTTAATCTTTCTTCCCGATCCTCGGGATATCGGATGTATATAGAAACTCGCGCGGTCGAAAAACATTACGAAACGTCAGGGTGCAAAAGGATTCTGATCGACGACGATAGTAGTTTACAGGCTACCTCTTAGAGAAAAAAAGAATCAGAGGCTCGATAGCACAGGATGCTTCTCGGAGCTCGATAACGCATCACGACTTCGAAGGATGTCGTTTGTCGTCGATCGTATCGTCGTGTACGTTGCTGTCTATAAGTTATCGAACACTCGTTTATTTTAGGCAAAACGATCAGTGGAATTTAGAATGTAAATATTTTTGACATTATATAATCTCGTCATTTGACGCAAACGCTAGATACATGGAAGTTACTTCATGGCATAGGATCGTGCATATTTTTGTGCAGGATGGTCGATCGTATGGTGGTTCAAATGACGAGATTACTCGATTCTGAGCCGTCAAATATATTTAAAGTAATTATAAATACAGAGTCACAACCGTAGATTGCTCGATACTGGTCGTTAAAAGAATGTTCGTACTAACTGATTCGCTAAAGACTGTGTATTGATCGCTAATAAAATCGCTCGAGACTGAGACTGAAAACTGGTCCTCTTACGATCGCGTTTTTTTATTTATACTGGTCGGGTGAGTACCAGAAAATTTAAATTCGCCTTTGTTTGACGCACGTAGCAGCGACATTGTTTTCCCTGCAGTTTATTATTACATTATGTATATCCTAATGATTTTGATACTCCGAGGCAAACCAACAACATGATTGAAATTGTCCTCTAGCTCGTGTGCCGTTACATTTTAATTCGACGGAGTAGCTTACGGGTAAATAATGAAATTGATCAGAAAAGTCGCGTCTACGTTCTACCTATCATTTTGCTCAAGATAAGAGCAAGTGTTCGGCGACCAAAGTATGGCAGTGCGCATACATACAGTGGCTGGAAAAAGTATTTGCACACCATTGTGTTTACTTTGTATATTGACGTTTGTATATTAATTTTTATATCAATCGGTAGCGTTTCCACGAAACTATACGAATTTGATAGTATGAAGATGAAACGTGAAATCCGGTAGGAATAACGCTTCGTTGGAAAGTTAGCATACGCGTGAATACTTTTTCCGGTCCCTGTAGGTACAATATATTCCCCCGATAGAGATTCGGACGACTATTTGATATCGCAAATGTACTATCGATACCTTGGAATGTTTGTTGTCACGATTACCTTCGAGGATAGAAACTGGGTGTGAAGTAAACATTTGGATAATGCAGCTAGAAGGTAATCTCATGCTTATTTTGCAAAAACACGATGCAAGTAAAGTGCGAACCCTATTGAGGACGGAACTGAATCAAACGATCGACTGAAAGAAGAAATGAGGAGGAGGAGGAGGAGCCGTGGAAGAAAAGTGGTGAAGTCAAGTCGCAACGTTGACGCGGCGCCAACGCAATCGATTTAAACGTTGCTCTCGCAAAACCATCTGGCGACCGCAGTCTTCGCCTCTTTCTCTCCTTCTCCCTCCTCTCTCTCTCTCTCTCTCTCTCTCTCTCTCTGTGTGCATGTGTCAGAAGCAGCATCTTCTTACGAACAATATCCCATTTAAGTAGTGTGCAGATTTTTATGCAAATTCATACTTCTATAAACCTATTTAAACAAATTGAATCTAAGTAGATGTTTACTCCAGCCTCCGAGTATCATAGCAACTGTTGTTACGCTTCGCATATTTTCTATATTTTTTCACATTATGTGCAATTCGCGAATTTCTGTAATTTCAAATTTTCTACAAACGCATACACATATTTACGGTCTATTAGGTATATATATTGTGCGAGTCATTTAGCGTAACATTTATTGTCGGAGTATCTTGTATCTTCGGATTTGATTTGCATTTCAAATTACTCGTCGTCAAAATAATTGACACTCTAGATATACACGTGGCTGATACGCGTTTGAATGTTCGTTAGCGCTTCTTCTCTCGATGCGACCACGACGCTTATTTATAATCCTTGCAAAAGTTGGCGACGGTTTCTTCTCCGCCTTATTTCCAAAGAGCCGCGTCCACGAACGTTACGCTTCACTATTTCTAGGACGTTGGGTCGCATCGCGAAGAAAGAAAACGACCACCGCATCCACGAGATGAAACGACAGAGCTCTACGTACTACTTACTTACGTTCAACCATAAATTTCGAACAACGACGCAATGAAATTTAGAATCATCGTCGCGTTCTCAACCCGATTTCTACCTTTAATCCTAACTTCGATTTCCCATTAGGATTACACGCGTTTTACATGTTTATAACGGCGCGTCGTCCAGACTCGATCGTTTCTTACTTGTCGTCGATGTTCGCCGACGCATATTGATTTTCGTACGAATCGGCCGGCGAAATTCAGATGGAGAATGCAAAGCGAAGATGCGCGAACCTTATAAAAGGAGAAGAAAGAGAAAAGGCGAAGGAGGATCGAAGGACGCGCGAATACGCGAAAAAGAGAAAAAGAGCGTCTGGCAAGGGAGTGTCGGTAGAGGGAAGAAACCGCGAAAGTATCACGCCATCACTTGGCTATCCGTTCGTACGTCCCTGACGAAAATATGATCGGAGATATCCAGTCTGCGGTTAACCGTACGCCTTCGCGCGAGTTTACACAGATGTCCAGATGTTATTTCGGTCTGTTTGAACAATTGCCGAACAAGACGACAAAGATGCATGGCGTAGTAGGCGATATTCGCGAACGTAATTTAGGGGCAATCGTATGTCGTGCGTCGAACACCTCTTCCCATCGAACGCATCGTCCCAAGTTTTGCCAGTAACTTTTCATTTTTCCTCTCATGTTTTCGACGTTTCGCTCCTAGAAGCAAAGTCTGTACGACGTCGACCCTATGCTACTTTCCTATCGCATTTATCCATGCTACCTGATTTTAACGAAATTATGAGAAATTTAATTGTTTTCTGAGGTATTCGATTCCTATAGAAGAGCATGGGTCCTGGTTTTTCGTATCAACCGTTTCATACGACATTGACACGCGGTGAGCAGCGATTCTGAACCATTTTCGTGGCACGAATAAGCTAATTACTAAATATGCGACACACCAGAATATGTATCACATAGTTTTGGTTTAAGAAAGGACATTCGCGCGGCTATTGTCGTTTTTATTTGACAATCGACGGGAAAGGATATGAGCACAGCTGACAAAATAATAGGTATCGCGTGTTTTAAAAGTTCTTACGGCACATTTGGTTGAAAATCGTCGGCATAGAGCATGCAGAACCAATGGAGAGATGAAAAATCGCGACACGAACTCCCTACGACTATGTAGCGTTGGTTCATTGAAACCAGACAGATGCTTGATGTGAACGACAGAAAGAGCGAGAGAGAGAGAGAGAGAGCGGTAATCTTATCGTAACGATAAGTCCTTTAAAGACACGGTCGAACCGCCACCAGGTGTGCGCAAGCTGTTATCATCCAACACGCAGAGTGTTATCCTTGATGGAATCATCCAGGATAATCATTCGTATTTCCAACGCTCGTTAAAATATTCGGTAATTTGGTGATACGTTCACGCGCGATAATTTATGCTATTCCGAAGCGTTTCGAAAGTTGGACCCAATCGTTTTACCATTCTATCTTTTGTTATATCTTGGTGGTGAAGTATTATTTAGCTATTAAGACACGATGTGAACATATATCAATGGAAAGTGGAAAATCGTGCGCGAATAGGAAACCACGAATATCCGGTGAACGGAGGCAATCTTTCGTAGCATTTTCTCTTCCGCGTCATTTTATTCTTACGATGCGTAAATTAACGAAAACAATGCCAAATCAGAAGAGCAACGCGACGTAACGCGACTGGTATAACATACAACGTAGCTATCGATACATAGGTCGACGAGTAAACGGTATTTTATCGAACAGGTGAAATATATCATGCAAATAGGTTGTCCAAAAAGTTTCTTTCGTTTTATAAGAAAATAATAAATAAACATTATTACTACAAAATTCGTTCTGTTCTATTACTACAAAATGGATCGTATGTTATTCGATAAAATAATATGAAACAAAAAATATCGCGCATCTATCATTTGCTTATAAAGCGAAAGAAACTTTTCGGACAACCTAATACTTAAGTAAATGCGCATGAAGCGGAGACAGAGAACGAAACGAAACGAAACAAAGAGAAAAAGAGCTTGCGCGTACTACGTATAGCGTTAACAGAGCCGCCAACGTATACCGACTTGTACATACGAAACTGAATGATATACCGAACTTTGAAATGCGTGCAATCGTCTCATTTCAGAGATTGACAAAACTAGACTAGGCGAGAAACAGGACGAGAAGGAACAAAATGTCACTTGCACGAGATATCGCTAAATAGGAAAATCAACAATGTTCGTACTCCGAATCGTCGTTTAGATCGATTGGCAGGAAAAGATGGAGGTCAAAGAATATTTATTCACGCGTTTTTGTCATTTTCCCTTCCAAGCAGTTTAAGATGGAAAATTAGAAGGCGTAGTCGGTCGGTGTAATTCAACCGCGAACTCTTGTGTAACTCTTACAAAATGTTGTTATCTGTTTTTCATTTCAGTCGGTGTGATGTCCAGCTCCGACAGGGATGCCGGCTTCTGTAGCGGCGGAGACGAGGACGATATATCCGACCTACGCTCGCCAAGCGCCTCGGAAGATAGCTTAGAAGTGCAAGTAACGCCGATATCGTTGAAAAATAAAAGAAAGTTGGCGGAACCACGGAAAATTCACGAACCAAACCCAGCCCCGTTGAAAAAACGAAGGTTCCAACGGATCGAGGAAGAGATTGTACCGGACGAGGAGTCGACCAGAACGCTTCGATCACCAAGCCCGTTTCGACCATGGAGCTATACCAGCAGCAAGAGCATCGATGCGAAACTTTCTTTACCGATTACAACCGCAGAGAGATCTACGGCTAACCAACCAACAACCTGTGTTTTTTCCTTGCTAACGAACGTGCCATCGCCAACGATTCACGTTTCAAATCGAATCAACAACCATCATCATCATCATCATCACCATCACCATCATCATCGTCACCGACACTACCAACGTTATTGTCAAACCAACGACCGTGATCGCGGCAACGGTAACGACAACGTTCGACAAGGTAATTCGGATCGTAGCCACGATTCCGACGACGGTGATACGTGCGAAGACACCAAAGAGTCGCAGAGTCGGGACAGTTCACCCAGCGGAGTACGACAGCCGACGCAAACGCGTACACCTCGAGCTGAAAAGCGAGAACTATCTCGTCAAAAATTTGACAACGCTACCACCTCGTGTGCGATTTCTACGTCCGATACAGCCATAGCATCATCGTCTATGACACTGTCTCCGATCGCGCATCCGAGACTGCAAGAGGAACCTCTGTCACTCGTGCTGAGAGGCGATGTAACCGCCAGAGTACCCTCGCATCCAGCGGTAAACGGTAACTACGAGAAAACCTGCTCGTATCCCGTAGAACGTACGAACGTTTTGACTGCCTCGCCATTGTCTTCGTCTCTGTTATCGTCGTCGTCGTCGTCGTCGTCATCGTCTTCGTCGTTGTCCTCAACGTCGTCTTCGTCCTCTACCTCCTCGTCTTCGTCGTTATCATCGGCATCGTCCTCGTCGTCGTCGTCGGCTTCGTCGTCTTCATCTCAGTCGTCTCACCATCAACAAATTCATCGATCCTGCTCGAGCAACGGTAATTCTTGCTCGACGACAGGGACAACGGCCGCAATGATAACAGCGGTGGTAAGCACACCGACGACTACGATGACGAACGTGCAGAGTAGTCAGACGAGGCAACATGCAACAACGGGACAACAGAGAAACTATAAAAACATGACACGCGAAAGGAGAATAGAAGCAAACGCCAGAGAACGGACAAGGGTGCATACTATAAGCGCTGCATTCGATACGCTTAGGCGTGCTATTCCCGCGTATTCCCACAATCAAAAGCTGTCGAAGCTATCCGTGTTAAGGATCGCGTGTAGTTACATCATGACGCTGGGGAAAATCGTCGATACTGCGGAAGGCGAGACGACCAACGGCGCCTCGTTGGGAGCTTGCGTGGATCTTGTATCTAAAACTATTCAGACAGAGGGCAAGCTTAGAAAGAGAAAAGAAGACTGAGCTCCACGTACGCTTTGAAATTCGAAAACATACGCAAGACAATATGTATGTATATTATCGTATATGTATACGTATAACGAACGATGACCATCAGCGAACCCACCGATCGTTAAAAACTCAAATGACGATAGTAGATGACTAAATACCCTTCGGCGAAGAAATTCCTTTCTCGTCCATCGAATCGGCGATTCGATAAAACCGTTTTGATTTCGGATGCAAGATTTTTCGTTTGTTCGTTCGAGTCGTGAATCATCGATGGTTAGCCGATAAACGATGACAACGATGGTAGTAACGGATAAGTAGTGAATAATATGTATAGTAGAACCGATTGCGGAAAGCAAGAATACGCGATCCGGAGTCGAGAGTCGGGCGTGAAACATCGAAGCGAGGCGTATAATAAAACGTTGCACAGCATAAAAATAGCATTTCACGTTATTTCGACAAAACGCGCATTTACGATGGGAACAATGCGTGTGCGTTTCGATCGAGCGCGTGAAATCGTACAATTTTACGTTGTAAGACTACCGCGAGCCTGTGCACACGTTCGTATTTACTTCTATCGAGATTCGAATAAATAAAACGAGAAACAAACGTAAACAAATTTTTGCCAATTTATTGATAAAAAAAGACAGACACTCCTCATCCTTCGTATCCCTAATGGTGGGAGATGGCTATACTGTATGTATTAATGCAAATTCATATTTTTGCGAATATAATTAAGGAACCAGAATTCGGATAAAAAACTGTTTTGTCTATAAAACATTATAAAGGCACTACGCTTTGAATATTTCATATATTTTTGCATATTATGCACAGTTTTACATCTCCAAATTTTCCATAGAAAATGTTATATAGAAATCCACAGTTTAGATATTGCGGTAAAAACGTGTCGTGATTTGGTCTACTGTGATTTTCTTTGAATGATACGCGTTTCCGCAAACATATCCATCGATCGATCGTAATGTCTGCTTCTAAGAAATCGCGAACGTTATCGATGCCACGCATTGACAAAAGTGCACGCGTATAGATCACGGAATCCCGCGCGTAGCTGCAGTCTAATCGACGGACGACGATTCGATATTGGATACCGAAGCGAAAACCCAAACGAAACGCGAGAAACGTTAGCACTTATCGCGCGCGTTTATAAGTCCAAGGCTAAAAAAACGGACCATGATGTAAGTACATGCACGCTGTGCCAACGTCCGACATCGTTCATCGTGTATGCAACATATACTTCCGATACACGAAGGAATCGTACACGCGCACCTGCTAAGAAACAGAGGCAGCTGCATTTTATCATTTCACGAGTTTCGCTTAATTTTTGAAGGTTACACGAGGCGAATAATAATCACTCGCGCTGTTCTTCTTACACGTGCGATGTGTAAAGAAAAAAAAAAAAAAACAAATACGCGAACGATGAAATCGGTGACAGGACAGAATTGCTTCTTTCTATTGCTCCTATATTCCTATTATCTATCTTTCCTGTCGAATAACGGCGAGTCATACGTTGATATGAAAACGTCGATTTTACCGATTCGTTTAATATCTCGATCTGAATAATTGCGGTGTAAACACGTATTTAGTTGTTAGTCGTGAATCATGAATCATGAATCCGTGAATGGTCCGGTCAATCGTGGTAGCGAGACACGTCATAGCTCATGGGCATAAGATCGAAAAACGAAAGGAGTCGCGGAATTTAGGTAGAGAAAGAGGAAGAAAAGGGAAGAAAGAGAGCGGCGAGCATATACGTAAAGCAAGATTAACGAGGCGAAACACTGTCTGGTGGGAGGTTGCCAGAGCGTTGGCGCCAGCTGACCACCGTCGCGTCGTCGGACGACCTACGCGAATGTGTACGCATGTACACTACTACCACGAACCACCGTTCCGCTTCTCTCAACGACTCAGCCGACTTCTTCGGAGATGACGCGCGCACGCGCGCGCGTATTCGCTAATCACCTTATTCTTACTTCCTATTTTTCTTAGCGTTTCTTAATTACGTTCCCAGATTTTCTCTTAAGATGATTGTCGATGAGAATTCTGATAGCTTCAATCGTCGAGTATTATCCGAAACATCTGTTCCAGCTATACATACACACACACACATATATTACTAGTTTTACAATTCGCAACATCGCGACAGAACTCTTCGTAATCTTGTCCAAGTTTCTGCGTTCATAGAAATTACCTGTATTTACTAACGTGTTTGCGAATTCAGCGGCCATCGCTACAGCTACGTTTGTATATACACGCATACATTGGAACGAACGTAAGCATAAACGCGCAACAAACAAATGGCGTAAATAGCGCGTGACAGGATATCGATATCTGCTCTGTTTAATTAACGCAACATCAACTACGTCAGCAGTCCCAGAAATTGCACGAGATCGCTAAAATGTATGACTACCACCCCGTTAGATGCGAATGTTCTTCACGATTCCAAGTAATTCGTCTTTCCGCTTGACGATATATCGTCGTGTTACGTATTTAAACCTTCCAATCGGTGGCAATCATCTAATCTCGTTCCTCCCACATTCTCCTTTACTAAACTAGTACCCCGAATGTATTACTCGGAAAAATCGTGTAACAGAAGGAACAGGCAAAAAATCAAACGGGTAGGGTAGGAAAAACCATAGACGAAAAAGACAAGTGTAAAGTTCAAATTGTCGATCGAAAAGTAATAATCAATTACAGAAACAGGTTAGAAGTTAGAACCGATTAGAAGCGAGAGCGGGTCACAACTTGTTTGCTATCTGGCTCTGTCTATTGGCCGCGAGCATCCAGTGCATGCGTGTCTGTTCACGTATATGTATATGTATATGCTTCTCGTATAGTCGGTGCGAGAGTGATTTTGTATATAGGATGCGACAATGTGGCGCCAAGCTCTCGCAGCCAAGCCAGTTTCTACTATATACGCATACACATACATAAGTACATACATACCACTCTCGCTCTGATCTGTGCGCAGACGATGCGACTATGCAGAGTGTTTAAGACGCGACCAGTCAACCAGTTGTTTCGCGTCTTCGGCAAAAACATGATGAACACAGCCACCGAACACTCTTTTTCCCACACGAACACCACTTGACACACGACGGCATATCTTTTATTCCCATCGATGCTTCCATGCTTTCCATCTATACATTTACTTACCAAATCATCATAAACATCGATTCACATAATCGTTATCGATATCGTTATTCTTCAGCGAAGCTGTTCATTCATATTCGATCGAAGATCAAACGATTCAATCGATCGAGTCACGTGTGTTCTTCAACCAACACAATGTTTATCAAACAAGTGCAAACGAACGATCGAGCGAATTTTTTAAATTCAGAATAGAAAGTACCGCTACTATGTTGTAATATACAATTAATGATGTAAAGTGTGCATCCGTACACGAACGTAACGCACAACATTGAGTGCGCGGAAACGACGCTATATTTTCCCAAAATACAATTTTAAATTATATACTAGCGATATCTGGTGGTGACGGAAGAAAACTGCGACTGGTTTATCGATATACGTATGTCGATTATATGAAATGAGTCGAAACTAGCTCCCTCTTCAACGTCTTCGTGTCAACGATTGGCATTGTAAATTGTAAACGATGTTGATATTACTACGTATCTGTGATACATCTTTCAAGTGCATCACTCAAATGCCGAAGCGAACTGTGTCAAGAAATATTGCAAATTTTCTCTACGACAGAATACCTCTATGAGATATTTTATCCATCGTATTCTATAAAATGAGTAAGCGATACACATTATTATTGTTAGCGATTGTATACACGTTCAAATGATAACATGATCTGTTAGGTTCACAAAATAGCAGGAGGGCTAGGTCACAACAGATTTTATCGCAACCGATCCTCAAAAAACAACGTACGGGCGATACTACTAGTATTTTCCTCTCTCAGCCTGCTGCAAGTACAAGTGCAAACATACCTCTATCAAATACCTCTCCTAGTCGCGTGATTTCCGAAGATGACGATCAACTTGTTAATAGCGTAATACAATATCTTCTTATATTGGATGGAGGAAAACAAATTGTCAATAAAGCTCGTATAATAAAAAATGTTTTTGGAAATCGAGGAAGACGTTTTCTTCCAGTAATGAACAAAGCAAAAAGTCTGTTATCGAAGGTACAAGTAAAATTATGACTTCCTGTTGTAATCAAAGTTTTAAATATATCCATGTGTTTATAGGTGTTTGGTTATGAACTGGTAGAGCTCGAAGGTAACAAATATATGCTAGTAAATAAAATAAAGAATGAATTACCACATATTTGTCCTCTTGGAACCGAAGGTAGCCAACAAGTATTGTTATTCATAGTGCTTACTCACATCTTCATGCTTCAAAACTCCTGTAACGAAGGTAGTAATGCCATGTGAAATATATAATGTTGTTTGAGAATGATCCTAATTTCTATTTATGTTCTTCAAATTATTTCAGGGTCTTTGTCGAATTTTCTTGCAAATTTAGATATTCCTTATGCAGATAACAATCAACATGTTTACTTTGGTAATGTCAAGTACTTGATAAACGAGGTAAAATATACAGTCTGAAAAATAGAGACAAGTTACAAAAATTACAAATCTAGTGTGAAACAGGTATTGAGGTAAAATTAATTTGCTGACAGGTTTTTGTTGCTCAAAAATACCTTGACAAAATAACTATGGAAACAATAAATTCAACTAAGATAGAGTTTAAATGGGGTCCTCGTGCAGAGCATGAATTTTCTCGACGTGCTGCTTTAGAATTCATGTCTGAGGTGAGAACATGTTTTCAATTCAATTTAAACATACATAGTCTTTTCAATGATAAAAGTTATGTGTCTATAACAGGTATACAATGGACGTCCAATAAAAAGCTGGCAATTGCAATTTCAAGCTTTAACTGCTCAAGAAAAATTAGATAGATAAATTTCACGGACGTATCATTGCAAATGTGATAAAGAGGAACAGATTGCCATATTTTAAACAATAATCTATTTATAAAATGTGCTTTTTTTCAAATATAGAGATTACCTACAAATGAATTTTGTTTGTAACAAAAGATTTTTCATAGCCTAGATTCCGAAATAATTTTAAGCTTAAGACAAGCATTACGATCCAATTCGTCGAACAACTAAAGGAATAATCGACGCTTAAAATGTTTACAAACGTCCCTGAGAGCAGCCGTAAAACTGCGATGCGAGATTAAAACGCGCGCATGTGTATATGTGCAGTCTTCGAGTTTAGTAGGATAATCAGAAGAAATCTAAAACACTCAGAGTTGCCCTAGTTTTAACTAAATCTAATGGGATTCATATTTCCGTTTTTAATTCCGTTACTACGCCGTACAACGAAGAACACTTACAAGCGAAAAAACTATAAAAAGAATAAGTAATAAACGAAATGAATTTTTCTTATACATTTTTAACGTGTCTTTTACAGACAAAAAATTTCTGCATCTCGCAAGATTCACTGAAAATACACCACAATCTACGTCACAATGCGTTTCAGTGATACGAAAAATGCAAAAAGGAAAAGCATAACGGTAGAGTATTCGAGTTCTCGTTTGTTTTATTCAACGACTATAATTTAATGTTTGAACAAAATCTTTGACGGTACTTTGTTTCGACGTATCTCGAGAGATATATTTCAAGGATGTAAATATAGCGCTGCCATCGGCTGAAACCTTTCAAATATTATAAAATGATATAAAGTTTCATAATAAGCAGTAAAGGTGAAAAATATCCCATCGTAAACAATAAATGTTAAAAACAAGGATCGTCGTTAAAACGGCATGCTTTCGAACACAGAGCATTTCCACCAGAGAACAGGGATGGAAATGCGCAGTTACCAGTAATCGAGGTAAAAATCAGCTGGGCCAGCGAATCTGTGTCAGGCTGGGGGATCTAAACTAGCACGAGGCTTTACCGAATATTCAGTATTCGGCCGTCCTCCTCGCTAGGTGGTAGTGCGGTGCTCTGCAGTTTGCATCACCGCAATACCGCGCGTATTACCGTCTATCTAGTCTACTTCCTATTTTCATCTGGCAACGCGTCACATTGTACAATATTGTTCTTAATTTTTTATTCAAATCAGTTACGCTGCGGGATCATTGGACACTTCGAATATATATGTATATATATGTACGTGCATGCGCTGGCGCACACTTGTGTATATGAGTCGACATACATACAACGCGATATTACAAATTAGTACACGATTAAAATTCATTCTTCAACGTGATAAAGAAGCAACGAACTAAATTACAATAACGAAATGGTAAATAACTAAGTGAATAAATCGTGACTGAATACAAGCGAGTGAAAATGAAATCAATGAAATCGCAAAACGACCATATGATAATCGCGAAATAACGGTACGCGACGTCGTTTGACAAAATACTTTTCGCGTGAGTGATTAATAAGATGTAGAAAAAATGTGACAATGACCGTTCGATAGTTCTAAATGGTCGAAAACAACGGAGTATCGTACCAGAACGGTACTCCTTTTGGTCATGACGTTTGAATTTTTTCCCGCGCGATAACCGATCAAACAGCAAACCGAAAAATTTATTCTTTTCGATCTTACGCCCATTACATGTGTTAGAATCCAAAAGCGAACCAAAAAAGAAAGACAACTTCCCAAGCTGTATGACCTCGAGGCGATATATAATATTTATCGTGCATGATCGGTATTATACTTCGTACACCACGTTGTGTTCACGGTAGAAATATTTATAATAATTTTTAATAAATGGAAAAAGTGTGAACATCAAAATTGTGTATATCTAACATCCATTATCGATAATTGCGAGGAGAAAGAAACTGTAAAAAAAATTGTTATTTAGCGTTAGAATAGTGAACGTAGAAGTACGCGTGTAATTGAACACTTGAAGAACGTTGTATGAGACGAAAAACTGGGCAAAATGTTCAATCTGTATCAAAATTTGAACAAAAAGGACGAAGATCACAAAGAGTCAGACGTGACCGGACACGATAGATTCTGGCAGGAACGTCCGAGGACGCGTCGAAAGCGTCGTGCCGTCAATCGAAGGACTCAGAGCGCCATCGAATTTGATTCCGAGGCTATAGTTTCCGCTCGAGGCACTCTTCGTCGTGGAAGAAGCGCGAGCATCGAAGATGAAGATAGCGACGAAGAAAAGAGTTACCAATTGACCAACAAAATCGACAATCTAGCTAAAATACTATTTAGTCGCGTATCCGCTGCTCGAGGTTGCAAGGATTCCGATGTCAGGTATGTTCTACTTCTTGCCTTCTTTTTCTTCTGTTTTCTTTCCATTCGTTCTCTTTTCTTGTTTCCTTCCCTTCTTTCCCTGTTTCTATCTCTTCGTTCCTTGTTCTTATTCTCAAGTTTTGTTTCATGATCTCGTTCATGACCATTTTTAATATTATTATTAATATTAACGTGCCACGTCCGTACAGTTGTCAGCAGCATTGCCATTTAATGTATGTATATATATATACTAGCATGACAGAGAGGAATGTTTCGCACGATCGATACTAGCCGAGTTATTCTAATTCCAGCTAACGACAGCAAAACACTACGTGAGGCATATCACTATTTGAACATCCATCGTCATTAAAATCGAAATTTGTTAGTATTGATACGATAAACGTCTGACGTAAATGCATATATAGATCTTTTCCTGTTTCGACTGTAATTATTGTTCGAACTTCATTGTATTGTTCGATTAGCCTACATGTCATTCGCGAAACGTTAATACTCCTGAAATATTGTTTGTCAAGCAGTTACCTATCGATCGTCCTCGAGTATACTTGACCCTCGATTTCACGATACACACCATTAAAGCGACCAGTAGCACAAATAAAATTGACTTGCTATTCATTTACAAAGAGAATCGATTACCAATCTTTCTTCTAGGTTATAAGTAACTGAGTTTCTGGATAATTTCCGATCGAAATGATACGTACATAGTACATATAAACGCTAAATATATATAACCATATTGAAATATGGTTTTGCTTGAAAGTAATTATATTAAAATTATGACTTTTTATTAAATTTTCCTCCGATGACAACAGAAGCGAATGATTGCGATATAATTGATCGTCATTACGATTGCACACAAAATGTGCGATCTCGAAGTAAACGAATACCAATCGTACAACAACGCAGGTAATGCGCGAGTCTTTCTCTTTCTCATCCATCTTAACTTTTGCAAAATTTGTAAGATGAATTGGAGATATAGAGAATGAAAGAAACAAGTTTGTTCGTGAAACATCGATATTACTACAATAGTCATCTTATTAGATGAAACCCTTGTATTCGTAGAGAGAGATGGCTGCTCGCTAATAACGCGACCGATCCAGTTTGTAGTGGTTGGTGTGTACATCTAATCTGTTATTGGTATCGCTCAAGGAATCGTTCATTGGAACAAGAAGTTATTCATAAGCGAAATTATAATTTTTCGGCTAAATTGGAAGATGATACCACTGATTGGTAATGCATTCTGTTTCTTTCTTAGTTCTCCTTTTTTTTAAATTGAAGAACGTGCGCGCATACACACCTGATTCTGATTCGTTTGATTTTGATAACTTGAAATAATTATACAGCGTTAAAATTTCAACGAGAACAATCGTTCTAAAGTATTTGGACAGTCAATTACTCAAATTAAATTCAAATTTTGCCAATATAAACATAGCAATCGTGTCTCATTATAGTTCGAATAAAATTTCAAAGTGTTTTATATAACACAAACACATGAAAGTTCTCTATGATAAATATACGAATATTTTTACGAATACCACTGTAGATATGTGCTGATAGAATATTTATCGTTGAATAGAAATTATTTATCATTTATTCGATTTGGAGCGATTTTCTCTTCGTCTCCGTTAAAATCGCAAGCACCGGATGGAAATTAAATTAATTTGCTGTATGCTTGAAAACAGGAATGGAAGGCATAACTACACGGCGTTGGATCATGGACCATCTGTTTGCGAAAATGTTGGCGAGTACATGGAAATGGAAAAAAGATCGAGGGACCGTGCCTTATCAATTTGTCAGGCCTATATCCGTAGAACACCGCGCTACAGTCTCGTCAAGCAGCTGAATAATCTCGGTAAATTCTTGGTGATTCTCTTTGTCTCTGTGCCTTAGTTAGCCTTTCATACAGCTGATTTTTATTTATAATTAATAAGTATGTAAGTGCTAAACAACGTTAGCGGGTAAACTGACACGCATGCTATTATCATTTTTAATCTTCTTTTCATTTGTACCAGGCTCTAGAATGGACAAACATTGGTTCATAGTAAGAGATACTTCTTTAAAAACCGATCGACTGATTACATTAGCTCCGTTAAATAGAAACTGCTCATTGAGCATAACTCCACTGACAAAGAACGTTTTGAACGACTTATTCTTAGCCTTGCAACATCCGTATATATGTCCTATATTCGATATCGATTTCCTTGAATTGGAAAGTCAAAACTACGTGATCGTAGTTCAACCGATCAGTCAAGGCAGCCTGAAAGATTTGATATACGGGGTAAGTATCATGATCGTATATAGATAGTCATATTAATTTGCTGATAATGAATAAGATAAAAGATAGAGAGTTTAATTTTAGAAACTTGATTTAAATGAAACGTTCAGATGTTATTTGATTCTTTTCATTAGATCGAAAGAACGGGTTGGAACGAAGACTGGAATCAGAAATACGGTTCTCGCGGCAAAGGACTTCCTTTACCTCAGGTTCAACAAATGGGACGTCAAGTGCTAGAGGCGTTGACTTTTTTAAAAGAAAGAGGATTTCCAACGGTAATCCATTTACATTCGGGAAATGTGCTCGTTCAAAATGGTGTCGCACGTCTCGCCGGCCTAGAAAACACGCTCCTCAGTTTCACCAGCCGAATACATCCATTAATCGCTTCTCGTATTTCGCAAAATATTTCGATTGACATGATATGTTTCGGTAAGATTAATTTCAGCTATTCTTTGAATCGAAATTCTACTTTTATCACTCTACTTTCCAACGATCAATCACATTTATCATCTTTCAGGTCATATGTTGTTTGAGATGTGCGCTGGGTACGAATTACCATCGTTTAAACCAAATTCTACGCATCTGTCGGACGTTGAAATATATCCACAAGTACAAATTCTTTCTTTCTGTTCGTTATTTGCTTCCGCTCTTTTTTTATTTCATTTGCCCGCACGCTTTGTTACTAATTACATTACACATTATTGCTCCCATTTATTTTCATCGGTTTGTTAAAAATACTAACAGTTATGTTAATAACGTTAATAATGATAAATACGGTCGATATTTTATCTCATTATCAATGACCTATATGTACGTACACAAGCGATCTAACAATTTCTATGCATCATGATTTATCAAGCATTTTAAATTATCTAACCCTTGTTCCTCGACGTTTTCGACAAATTTCATAAAAATAAAAGGTCACTAGTCGATCGAAATTTTTGTGTACAGGTCGTCGAGTTACTCCAGTTCGTATTTGGTGAATCATCTAATCGTCAGAAGATTATTGAGGAGCTTCTTGTACATGATTTATTCAGAAATATTGATCTTCGTGAAATGCGAAGTGCTCCTGTTACGGTACAAATATATTTTTAGTGGCATATGTATACTCCATTGTTTCAAATTACATACATTATCACATTTCCTTACAGATATTTCGTCCAACATTAACACCGCCCGTAGTAAATTTACTCGACGGTATTAAACGACAAAATGCTAATAAAAGGTAATGTGATCGTATGAAATATAGCACTAGAATAATTTGTTCGTACCTATTTCTATATTTTGCTAAAGATTCGTTTTGCATGCACGAACAGGCAGAGGTCGCGCTCTATAAGCGACGTGTATTTGACACGCAAATTTTGGTAATGGCATGAAGGATCCGATTAATCGATCTAATTCTTTAAAAATCTTCATTATAGAATGTAACTCTTATCTTTTTCATATTGTAGAACCACACAGTTGGATGTCGTCGATGAAGATACAACGTCTCTACATAGATCACATACCGTTTGTAAGAATTCTTTACTCGATGAGATTTATAACGAACTTTCAAACACGGCTGTATAATTGTGGGAACAAAATTTGTTTCATCGCGATTTTATCTTTAATATATTCATACGTTTCTCTACCGAGTGCCAAAAGGTTATTCCAATCTCTATTTCTAGTATAGTTATTCAATTACAAATTTAATATGAAAAAGAAAAGAAACAAGAAAAGAATTAGAGATAAAAGAAGGAAAAATAATATGGAAAGGGCAATAAAATGTGGAAAAAATGAAAGAAGAAAAAGAAAAAAAAATATAAACCTTACAAGAGTAATGTATTTTATTATTTAAAATATCAAAAGACACACAAGATATCTACACGTTTATGGAAGAAGTATGAAAATGATAAAATGTCATCTCATATGAATTGTAAATTCAATCCCTTCTATCACAAATTATTCCTACATATTTTTACTATTCAGTTTTCATTGAATTTCGTTCCATGTCGACGAAATAACGTTGAAGATGAAAATGAACTACATCAGAAGGTATCGTCAAATACATCAAATGCACGCACCTCACAATTACGCTCAGTTTTCAATCAATTCAGAACCAATAGAATCAAAATGTTCAGGGTAATACTTGAGTTGTTAAACATTTAATAAGATTCGAATAACATAAACGTGTTCCTATCATCTCGCAATGATACCCTGCGATCTTCATTTACCAAAACTAAAACATATGATGCTTTGAATTAAAAAAGGAGAAACTATACTTCATCGAAAACCATTTTAAACTCATTCTATTGTATAGTGCACACTTAATTTTACATATAAACATAAAAACTTTCAACACATCACGAAATTCGTAGAGAAAAAATTATTTTTCTAGAAGTTTGTACATAATATGTATCGTGATATTATAATCAATGAAATGCTATTATATCAATTATTTCTAAGAAACATCAAAAGTTCACATGCGACGCTTGTTTAGTTAATTATAGAAATGTATGTGTAATTAATATATGTGTTTGCAAGCGGACGTAAGATCGGTAATAAAAATAGGTATTATTGCTTCTCGATGATCGTTTTCGTTTAAATGTATAAATTCACTTTAATGTCTTCTTAAATCTATTCGGGTGATTGGTTACGCATGAGCACACACACACATGTGTATGTACGCAAATGCGCAATGTCGATAGAAAATTCCAGTATCAAATAATTTAATTGCTTACTTTTCTTATACATTTTATGAAGCACCAGCTTCTAATTCACTCGCTGGTGTGTCTGGTTCTTCATCATTGTAAATATTTTCCGCCATTTGCCACACCTGCATTATATTGTCTTCCGATACAGAACATATGACCCAAGGCTCATTTGGATTCCACGAAAAATCACTAATTTTTGCGGTATGACCACCATGAATAAACTATAGAAAATGTAAACGCATCTGTAATATCTTAAGAATTTCGAGGTCCTACATAGTTAAAAAAAAAAAGAAAAAAGAAAGGAACATATTATATACCAGTAACTCGGGTGGTCCATCTTCAGCATCTTCGCTGGATTGTTCCTCGCCAATTTTACTAAGATCCCACACATGAAGACGCCTGTCTGTACCGCTACTAGCTAATATCGTCTCGTTATGCGGTGACCACTGAACTTGAAAGATCTCGTCTTTGTGAGATTCAAAAGAATGTAATTTTAATTTAAGATTCCTCAAGTCCCATAGCGCTACTGTTTTATCGGCACTGCCAGTCGCAAGAATAAATTCCGAATATGGATTAAAACTCAAGCAATTCACTTCGGCAGTGTGAGCATCAACTGTATGACTTGGTTTACTGGTATTATTGCATCTAATAATCGTAAAAATAAGACGAGCAATTAAAAAAGTTAATTGTAACAATATTTATGTTGTTTTGATCGTCAATGACTTTGTGTGATAACATATAATTACCTTGTGTCCCAGATCATCAATTTCTGATCATCCGCGACAGATCCAAATAAAGATTCATGTAACAGATGCCAAGCCACATCCTCAACGACAGCAGTATGTCCAGTAAAGATTGTTTTTGCATCTATCACACGATTCTCTTTAGGAGGTGCATTAATATCCCATAAACAAATTGTATGATCATCAGATGCACTGAGCAAATATCCATTCAAGTTTGGATTCCATGATAGACCATATCCTTCTTTTTGGTGTCCCCTTAATCTGACATCAAAAATATTAAAACCACCATTATATGAGTTTTGTTACCTCTAATAAATATACAAAAATGTATTTACCTTAGATCAGGCTGGCATTCACCATTAGGATCTGGTTTACTTGGATGTTTTGTATAGTCGAAAACAAGGACATCGCTAGATGGTGTTTTGGTTGCAATTACACACGGGTTCTGTGGCATATATCGTGCTCTATTTACCTCTCCTTCGTGATTTATTTTTATTTCAATTTCTATCTTTCCGCTAACAGAGCCAAATCCTCCAAATTCTCCTTTCTCATTATCATAGTGAGATGCATCAAATTGAGCATCCTCATTTGGTAATTGTACACTAGCTATAAGCAAATGATTTTGTTCGTCCGAAGTATGAGTACCCAAAATAAGACGATGTACAGAATAATCCTTTCCTTCTGGTCTAGTTACATCTGGTAACCATTGAGCAGTTAAAGATGGCCATTCTAAAGCATGTGTCATCACAAGATCATACAAAAATGGAGTATTTTTTTTCCATATTTTATATTCTTCATTGATAACTCTTTCTTCTACAGCGTCGTCAAAAGTTTCTACAATTAAATAACTTGTGAAATAGAATGAACAGAATATTTAAGAAAAAATTAAAATGTATACAAATATTAACATATATACATGATTAAATGATTTTTTACATTATACAATCATATAATGAAGCATTCAAAATATGAAAATGGTACGAAAATATAAATCGATTCGTCGCTCGATTAATACAGTTAGGAAAAAACGTACAGTGCCAGAATTAAAAAATCAATATTTTAACTAATGAAAGTCGTATCTTTTTGTAACATTATAACCTATCGAAATACAATTCCATCACACATGCTGTATTTACGATGTAAGAATACTTTATGTCTTAATGTAAAACAAAATGAAATAATAATGATAAATCAAACCAATTTTAAACAATAGGCTTTATTTTTCATAGAAATTTGTGAAAAAGAAATGTTGAAAATGATATCCTTGTTTATCATAATACTGAAAGCGTTCTTTGAAACGGTAAACGACTGATAGACTTAACTATAAAAATAATTAGAAAAGCTAAAAGAAATGTAAAGTAATTGATATTAATCTTACCACCGTCTTTATCACCCATTATTATATTTCGCTAAAACTTCAACACTAACAAGGTATGTTTAACCCGCCAAAAGCCGTGATATCTCGCCAGATTTTAGTAAAATGCAAGCGTACTTACTTGCAAACACGCCTTAAATATATGCTGCCTTTTCATTGTGCATGCGGTAACTGTTCAGAATCTTATGCGATATGTAGCTTAATTTACATTTGAATCACATATTTTGCACAATATATGTATGTTTAAATACCAACTAAAATTATGTAAGAGAACGAAATCTCAATTGTTTGGTAAAAGTTCATTTTATGTTTAACCCGATAACATAAACAAATAATAAAGTGAAATTGAACAATTGAATTATAAATTTATATCTGTTAGCGGCATTGCTATTTACGCTCTAATTCTGTCGATTCGATGAGATTGACATTCATAATTTTAGAAATTAATCGTTACACGTTTTAGGCAGAGTTATAATGATTTCCAATTCCTAAAATCATTGTCTGCTAAAAACCATAATATTTAAGTCTTTTTTATAAATGCAATTAATTAATAATCCGAAATTTTGTAAATGGAAGTCAATAATATTCTTTGTTTATCGTTAACGTTTGATTATTGATTATTGATAGTGCAAATGAATTTTGCAAATTTTATGTGATAGATCAATGTATTATACGTACGTCGTACGTTGTATTTACAGATTTCAAAGATTACTTCTTTAAATTATACCAATATCATGCATGTATATTAAGTTAGAAAGGAAGATAAATTTTAGCTGCTGACATCTAATTAATTAATACACAGCAGGAGACATGGAAGATATTAATGCCAAGAGAAACGCCAGAAGAAGGAGAATTTTGGAAAATTCAGAGAAACGGTTATTGAAAATTACTGGTAGAGACAACGATAATGAATCAAAAGGTAAATATAATTTATTTACTTTCATTTACCTATGAAAGATAACTATTAAAAGTATATTTTTACATTCATTCTTATATCATTCTAGTCCAGAGTATACATTTAGGTTCGTTTAGTCAAACATTCATTGATCCAGATCTACAAAATGAAACTTTATATCCAAATATAAATAGCGATATATCAGGTAATATGCAATATAATATTGAAATTATATTTTTACAAAAATATTATAGATAATCTTGGTAATTTAAGTATTAATCTTGAAGGTATTGACAGTACTTCATATGAGACAAAAAGTTTGTCACCTCCATTATTAACAAATCGCATAAATTATGTTTTATTGGCTGTTATTGTCAATATACTACTCATATTACAACTGGATCATTTATTTGGGAAGGTAATTATACATACTTATCAAAAACTGAAATTCTTGGAATTTTGTTGTACTAATAAATACTGGATTAAATATTACAGACAATTACAATACCATACTTTCTAGTAATGGTGGGACGTTTGTACAACTATAAGAATACACGAGAAATGCAAGAAAATAACCTACTGTATGCTGCTTTGATCTTATGCAATATTAAGCCTGAGTTAACTTATCAATTAAAAAAATTAGTAACAATAAGTCATATAATAGTTGGAGATTTAGCTTTATACATTTTCAGTTTCACATTAATATATTATGGATTCTTTTACTATTTATATAATACAGAGATTCCTATTATCTTAATCATGTAAATTAAATATGAAATGTAATTAAACACATGATTCGTCAACTTTGCCCAAATTTTTGTAAAAAAAAAAAAAAATATAAATATATAGCATATCAATCAAATCTTTACAATACAGAATTATAATAATATAAAACCAGTAGAATTCGTTTGCTCCTCATTTTTCACTAATATGTAAATGAATTCAAGAAGAAAAAATTTTAGACACGTATTTTTATTTTTTAAAAAAATATTAAAAATAAAATAGTGACATACAATTAAAAATTAGAAAAACCGAACTTTTCCGTTTACGTATCGAATATATCCGAAGAACACGTGATGTCACAAGTCTGCAACGGCGTTATATACTTTCATAACTTATTATGTAACTGCGACTACCGGTGCGCATACATATCATGATCGTATACGTGTACGACCATACTTTAATTAATTAATTTGATTAATAAGTAAATGTATGTAACGAAAATGTAATCTAATTGTTTCTAGTAAACTAAATTTTTGTTTTCAATAATTCTTTTAATCAAGAAAAGGCATGATTCCATTCAAATTGAAACAAATAAAATAAACAACAGTTGACTCAAGGAGTTATGTAAAGAGGATACACTTTAGAGGATATTTAGTGAAAAGATAAAATTTTGCTCCTCAAATGACAAACGTTATTTACAAAAGAATATGAAGATATATATTAGAAAAAATGCAAATATTATTTAATAGACATTCGCATCTAGTCTTTCATCATATTTTAATTTTTTAGTAGATAGATTGTGCTCCTTTAATGACTTAAAGGAGCTTATGCAGGGTAGTAAATTCATTTATAAGTTTACAAATCTTTTGTTAAATGCAATTTCTGAATGATTCGGCATATTTTTCTATTATCACGACATTAACTTACAAAATGTGTAATAACATTATTAAATATGATTTAAATAAATTGCTGTTAACTTATTGGATAGAAATGATTAGTTAAAATAGAATAGAGCACTTTAATTTTTATTCATCTTTTTCAACTTTAGCATCCTTATATTTCGTTAAAATTTTAGGTCTCACAACATCAGAATGACCATAATTTATCATTTCCATCTCCCACTTTTCTAAATTCTTATAGTATTGCGTCTGAAGTTGAGTAGCTTCAGTGATATATGATTGCTTCTCTGCATCTGATAATTCTTTCCAATTTGTGGTCAACAATTTTATCCACTCCTAATTATTGATTTTATTAATTACTGATAGATAAAATAACTTAGTTAATTAGAAATTAGTTTGCCATACCTTATTAGTTATATTTGGATTTCTATCACCTCTCTTTGATGCTAAATAACAAAAATATGCATTTGGTGGTTTCTTTGGTTTTCCAAGCATTTCATATTTCTGCAATCAATGCAATCTGCTAATCAATAAAAAATGAATTTATCATTATATGATTTAATGCAATATAATTACCCGTTTATTATCTATTTCACTATTATTTCGTACATATTCTCTTTTCTTTTCTTGCCATACTTGTCTTTGTTCGTCGGTAATAGAATTATAATATTCTTTTAATTTATTCGCATATACTTCACGACTTGTATGATATTGGTTTATAAAATATTCCTTTTTAGTAGAATCTAATTCTGCCCATTCCTTGGATGCTCTCTTCAATATCTGTGTATATTTCATATCAGGTGTTTCTTCAAGAAATCTGAGTTTAACATGTTTCACATATAGAAGAAACGGAGCTTCTGGCTTCTTCGGTTTTGGTGGCAAGATTGTATCTTTTAACTGTCTTAATGCACTTTTTGAGGCATTTTGGTACAAATTTAATAAGCAATTTCTAAAATAATGAAATATTGTTTTATGAAATATATGATTAAAGAAATATCCTTTACAAATCATGTGTAACAAGAAAAGTTGTTACACTATTAAAGTTAAAAAATAAATTGTGCTGTGTGTATTAAATAATATATGATCTGAAACTAAATATATGGAGATAGAATAATAATATCAACAACAAACTAATTCACACATGGAACAAGCGATTAACCTTTATTCACATTACTTCGAAATTATTTGTAAAAATTTTATTTGAACTTGACCTTGTGCACAATAAGTTTTCCGAGCGCATAAGAAATATAAATCTTCCAAAGTATATCATTTTGCAGACAATAATTCCTATCGCTTCATCTTTTGTAAATAATAATTGTTTTAATAATGGACACAGAATAATCAAGGAGAATAACCAATGGGATTGTTGAGGACGGGCTGCGGGGAACACGGTCACGTAATACTTGGATGCCGCGTTGGTGATTGGTTCTAGCCTAAATGTGCGAAATTTACGATTTGTTTACAATTATAAATGTACATATTAAAGTTTAAAAAAAAAAAGATACTGATAAGAGAAGAAATTTCTTTTCTGGTAGTACTTTAATTTAACGCATCGGCTGTTATGGTAATCAGCAATGGTGAATAGAATTATCACTAAAGAATTTGGATTAAGTGATCTTAAATAAAATTTATTATTCCGACTTTTGATTTTATATTTCATAAAAAAATTTAACCTAAAATTGCTTCAAACATACAAGATTATTGTAATATTTTATAGCTGAAATAACTCTAGTACTTTAGCGACATAAAGTTTAACACGGTGGTAGGTTTCTTGGGAATACCGGAATATCCACAAAACAACCGCAAAGTATATAAAGAATTGAATCACGAAAACAACTGCTAAGTTTATGCTAAGTTCGCTGCTAAGTTAAATATTAAATATTTTGTTAGTTTGAAATTACTTTTAATTTAATACAATGGATGAAAATGAGGTACATTCTTTTACATCAATATATAAAGATTTACTTGACATATAAAATATTGAAATGTTTTTTTCTATTTGTGTAATCTGATTATGATTTTATTTAAAGTTATTAAATTCTGAAATAATGCGATTTGGACGTTGATATCATGTATATTATTGATTACTGTTATAACTGTTTTATGGATTATGATACGTTTATAGAGTTGGAAGAAAATATTGTATGAAATACTTCAATGTTGTATATGTTTGGAAATACCCAAGGGAAAGATTTTACAGTGTACGAATGGACACCACGTCTGTTGCTTCTGCTTTAAAAAAGTGCCGAAGTGTCCAATATGCAATGAAGATTTTATTACAACCAGAAACTTAGTCGCGGAACAACTAATTGATAATCTTGAGCACATAAAGGTCTAATGATTTAAATATTTTTTTCTTGTACGAAAATTAATGAAAATGTATGCATATCTAAATATGCAAATATCTGTAGAGCTTAACACAATGTGTTTTTTCTATAATGGAAATAAACATTATCTTTCATTAACAGGAATCTTGTTACAAGACAATATTATTAACTTATGCAATATCTTTTATTTATACATACATACATATTTATCATTTTCTGCATTAAAATAATGTCATTGTTAAGCTAATAGATAAAGTTATTTTTAAAAAATCGTAGGAATAAATAAACTCTTGAAGATTATTCTCAACTCTGTTATGCATGTTTAATAGGAATCAGTAGAAAATCAATTAAAAAGGGTGGAAAAGAAATGTTTACAACGCATTGTTGACTATGAAAAGAAGATGTTTCAGAAAGAACTTGAAAGTATTTCTACACAAACAGATGCAGTAATTAAATTTAATTCACAAACAAATGGAAAAACACATCACAATCGTAGACAAAACAATAAAAGCAAATATACAATACATGCCACTGCTTCATCATATCCTTGCTGTATCAGGTCATGCATGCATAGATCTCCTTGTGCAGTACTTATAAAACATTTAAGAAAATGTCATGAAAATATATTTTATGAGGTATTAAAATCACTATATATCTTTTTTATTATTATTGTTATTCTTTTTAAATATTATTGCACTTTTATTTAGATGTAAAATTTGATGTTGGTTTTAGGTTTATCAAGATAATAAAAGATTTTCAAAGTCATGTATAATAAGGATAGATACATTGCCAAAAGAGCATAATTTTGCTTTCAATATAAGTAATATGGCGTTGTTCTTTTTTAACATAACGATTCATAAAAAGGAAATACAAGCAAATATACAGCTTGTGGATGACCATGTCTCACCAGAACAGTTTCAATGTGAGCTCATGCTTAAAAATCAAAATTTACACTTGCAGCGTTATATGACGGTAACATCTTTAAACTGTTAAACCTGCCATAAATGTTAAGTTAGAATAAATTTGCTAATATTTATTAATTATTTTGTACTCGAAACAGGTAGTATTATGCCACTATGAAAAACCATATCCTCTTCGCCTGATGGAAAGTGAGGTGTCTTGTCTGATGAAGTGCGAATCATTTGAATGTGTATTAATAATAGAGCGAAGGAATTTGCAAAAATGGTAATAAATTATAACTGCCAAATCATTTTCATTAAAGTTTAATATATGTATTTGAAAATAATCGAAAGTAACTTTTCTCTCTTAGTCATTTCAACAAAATTACTTTTTATATTCGTTACATTGAATTTCTTTCTCATTTTTACAATGTTATACACGCTATTTTATACTACTCGTTCTATTCAATTTCAACCTAAAAATTTACCAATATATTGTTTCCCTTGCTGATAAAAAGACCTAAATATATTACACGTTCTTCGTACATTGTGTATGCGTGCCTCCTTTTCCCCATTTCTTTTCTTCCATTTTGTGAAGTCGGTACTTTTAAAGATAAATTGTACATAATTTTGAGTTACAAAATAAATTGAAAGATTTAATCATTTTTGTAAAATGCGCATCTTTAAACTTATATAGATTATACGCAGTTAGCGTTAAATGATGCGGTTTATGTATGGAATTCTTATTACTAATTATTTATTGATGACGAGTCGTTTTGTCATTGAGTATCATTCTTTTAAAGCGACATAAATAGAACGTACGTCTGAATACATTGGAAAAAAAAAACACTTTTTTTCTTTTTTCCTCTTTTTTCTTTGTTTCCCCATTTTTTGTTTTTTAAACTCCATCGCGCAATATCCACTACCAGAATAACTTCGTTTACTATTATGCGCGCAACAATTAATGTAAGTAATTAACATCTATGCATTTTTATATAGCGTGTTTCATAACGCCTTGGACGTATGTGTTGTTCGCTTTACATAACGAACACCTAAACGCCTACGAAACTTTTCACTAGCTGTTGCTTTGTAACAAATTTAACAGTTCCGTCAAACGATCGATGGAATTTATTATGATACGTTTTGCTAAATCCCCTTGGTTAATTGAATCCAAAATTTGGATATATCTTTCTTCAATATACTTCGACATTATCTTATATTGCTTTCCTTCAGGTACCTCCTTCACGTAATGATTTTTGCTGTTCCAAGAGCCGTTCCAAGGGAGATGGTCCAGGTCCAAACCATAAAGATTGTTGATTAAGCCGAGTTTTTGTTTGATCTTGATTTGACACATTACAACTTTGTACATTAGATCCCCATGCATTGTTACTGCTAAATAGAGAATACGTGTTTCCTGTGCTGATTGATTGATTTGATTTGCTGTCTACCTGTAAGCAAGAATATGTAATGTAACAAGTTAAACAACTGTTGTAAACAATTTCTATAATTTTGTGTGTGTGTGTAATTTTTTTTTAAATGTAATATATATGTACCTCTAAAGATCTAGGACTTTCGAAATTACTTCCAGTACCAAAATGTTTGGTTTGTTGAGAATCTGATGGATAACTATTTGAAGTTCTCAACGGAATTTGTGACATTATGTTTCCAGGATTAGGGGAGTCTTCCCAATTATGATAGTTTTCGATGACAGACGTATCTTCACTATGTAATTGCATACTTCTGCTAGTTGAACCCCAGCAAGGTATAGAATGTTGTGACTGTTGAGTGTCTTTCCACAGATTGAAATTTGTGGTTTCATAGTTTTGGAAAAGCGGATAATTAGTTGTGGATTGAGATTGATTTTTTGACATACCTAAATGATTTGGTAACGAAAATTCCAAAACATCCGAATTCTTATTGTACACGGACGACAATTGCTTTTGTGGTACTTGACCAAAGGCATTCTGATTAAAATCATTCTGATTAAAATTATACTGAAAATTGGGCGTAGTTGTCGGATTTAGCGAATTGCTTGGTACATTTGATGCATTCGGTATAATAGGAGCAGCGTGATGAAGTTTCTTTTGATATGTATTTAATGTTGACAAAGTAGAAACATTTGCAATAGTTGAATTAGGTAATGTACCTTGATTATGTAAAGATATTGTGCTTGGTCTAAGACTGGTTTTCATAACATTCTGTTGTTGCACACTCAAGTTGTGGTTCTGTTGAGTATTCAAACTACGATTTTGCTGCACACCAATATTTCTACTTTGTTGGGAATTAATATTTTGTGAAGCATTTGGTATAACATTACTCGGCTGAGCTGAAGACAGTATTCCAAGATTTTGATGCAACAATGTATTCTGAGGTATGTTATGAGTCTGTACTCTCTGATGCATAGACCTATTTTGACTGGATGTATATTGTAAACCTATACTCTGTGATTGCATCGATTGTTGTACTGAACTAGTAAAATGTCCTTGAATCGGATAACTCGATAAATTTCCAACATGATTTGTGACATAATTTTTTGTAAATTGTGGATTCTGAACATTAAATGTTGGATTTTGATAACAAATAGTCCCTACACATTGAGATATTCCAGATATTGGAGTCGGAATACCGGACGCTTGTTGTTCTTTTACAGAAAGATGGTTAATTTGAGAAGATTGTGGTGCTGAGACAGCGTGCTGTAATTTTGTGGTTTTTACTTGATTTTGAGTGGTAATGATTTGGCTTTGCACAGTAGATGTAGCAGAAGGCATCAACGGTAATCGACTTTGAACGGTGATTGGTGTATTCGCAATTGCGTTTGAAACATTGTTCACCTTTGATATTTCTCCAACAACCGATATATTTTTATTCCCACCTGGAGGGACACCTTTCACTGGACTCACTGATGCTCCACTCAATTTAAATTTTTTTTCACTCTCCTCTTCTACATTTAATGGAGACAAATTTTTAAAAGTAACCTGTTTTTGTTCAGTTTCAGCACGTCGCATTATCGTTTGCATCGCTATGTTTTGCCTTGGTTTCCTTGTAGTAGGTTGGACATTAGTTTCAAAAGTACTAGATTCCGTAGAGGTGATCAAAACCGTGTCTTTACTTCGCTCTAACGAACCTTGAGGCTTCAGGATACCTATCCTCTTATCTAAGGCATGTTCCAACATATCGACGTCGGTAGAACCTTTACTGCTGGCAGACTCTGAGAGAACTGGACTAGTTGATACAGCAGACTGTCTTCCTCTATTTAAACTGAGTTCTTCTAATTCTTTCATCAATTCATTACTCAAACCGTTTCCTTCACTCATAGAACTGAACCTGTTGTCACCCTTTTCTTCTCCTAATGTAATAGCAATTAACGCAGTACCATTGATCCTATACTGTGCTAAACAATGACCTAAACGAAGAATACGAACTGCACGCAGTTTATTGGAAGCCTCGACATTATCATCTAAATCGGTACTCGTAAATTTTAAACATTCGAAACTTTTCTCCAACGGTAAGAATCCTTGTAGGTCACGATCCTCTGGCAGTGGTACCTTAATATATTGATCATATGCGAAATCGGCCACGCAGTTTTGCAAAGCGTTCAACAATACGCATAGGCTGGGCCAAATTTGAAGTCTCGATGTAAAAGCTAGTTCCTCCAAAACTGTGGGTTTTGTATGAATCCAATCAAGGCACAGTTTTATAGAAGGCAAAGCGAAATACTCAATAATAGAATTTTTGATTGTATAAACAGGTAACAATAAAGCAGACAGGCTTCCAGCTATAAGATCCAAAATACAATCACGAGCAATCTTTTCGTCAGATGTTAATTGTTCGTGTCTTAACGGTTCATTATTACCCATGACAACACTCGTTGTATGTTCCAAGGCATACAAGTTAATCACAAACATTTGAACAAGCATCCAAGAGCTAAAACTTTCTGTGGCAACTAAGGCTGTCAATGTCTCAGTTAATAATTTCGCATATGTTGAAGCAACTTTTAAGTCGCCAAGATTGTGGATAACGCCATGAAGTTTCAAAAAAACTGCTACATATTCTTGAGAAGATAATTTCGTTTTTCCATCTATGTTCAGCGACGTATCGTTCAAAGCGGACGATAATGTTTTTGCCAAGTTCGTTGTGGCAACGGGGAAAGGATGTTTTACAGCTACAGACCGTGTATAATGAAAAACAGTTGCCAATTTGTTACCACGAGATGCTTCAAGAAGGGCTAATTGATTGTATGGTTGTCCACTGGACGGTGACAATGATACAGCATGCCTATAGAATAACTCCGCTTGTTTACTTTCATTTCTATAACGAGCAATATCCCCTAAATGCACAAGACAATATTGGCACGCATAAAAACATGAAGATTTATGAGGCACTGATAACTTTTCAATAGCTTTCCATGGTGATGTACATCCATAAATGTAACCCTTCCTAAAAAATATCACACCTATAAATTTTGTTCTACAAAATACTTTGCACAAATCGTGTGTGATATAAATTGAATTTATAACAAAATAAAAAATATAAGCATCCTATATTTAATTCTATCTAATTACCTTCTAAATGGTAAATCTAGATCAAATGCAGTACAAATTTCTTGTAATAATGTCAAATAAAAACCACTAGCAGCTTCCAAGCACCAGCTAAGTAAAGCTTGAGATTCTCCACGTTTAGGATTTTTCCTATCCTTTGCCTGGGATTGTAAAGTTGCTATATAATTTTTAAATCCTAGATTCCAAAGTTCCTGCTCAACTTTCCGGTCCAAAGCATATTCCAAATCCAATATCAGAACTTGTTGATATATCTTCTGTAGCTGTTGCTGGCATACCCACGCATCACTATCATTTAGAAGATCTCTGCACCGTTGTACTTTGTCCTTTAAAGGCTCTGCTTTCCTAATAAAAATAGTAATCAAATGATCTTTTAACAAATATTGTATAGGTATTTGCATTATAATATTAATAGTTACAGGTACTTGATTATAATTTCTTTTTCTTCAACTTACTTTAAAGCTTGTACAGCTGCGTTTAAGCCCATATTCTGTGTACCTTGAATTTCTATATAAAATGTTTTATCTATGGAAACAAAATAGACATGTAATTATACTTTACTTATACGAAATACTAAACTTTGTAATATGTGAATAACAAACATATAAAGAAGTTTTCTATCCACATTAAGTATATATATATATATATATATATATATATATATATATGCATACACATTTATTTATTATACTTATTTTCAAAGATATATTATACATCAATATATAATTTATTGAATATTATTATGGAAGATGGTGAACAAAGAGATGTTGAGCAACAATTCATATATCAGTTGTATTTATAATAATGTCAATGCATATAAACGATTATACATGAACTTTCATGTCGTAATTTTTGTTTCGAATTATGTAGACGAAATCAGCAAATAGATATACATAGCATCATAACATCTGGAGTCTTGAGGCTGCGATAAAATAAAATATTGACGAACGTTGCACATAATATAATTTAATTAATATACGAAAGTCAATATATCCATGTTACGACTGACGAGTTAGGTTAACTGCAAGCCAACGATAATGCGAATAGCAAAAATATTATAAATAATAATATTAACTTTCAATCTTAGAACTAAAAGTTGTAGAGGCAAGAGATCAATTAAAAAACCATTGGAAAATACAAAGAAAACTTACTTTCACATATTTATGTCAAACTTAAATTGCACCGGATTGCTGATATGTAGTTCGCTTTAATGAAAAACTGCACCGCCCTCGCGTTAAACATTTATGTTACTTACAGGCAGAAACAGTAAAATTTTCCATCGCTGTAAATAAAAGTTACAAAAATGTACTATCAGATTGTATATCAGCGAATCGTTAATATAAAACTCATATACAGGAAAAGATCTCTTAATATTCGTATGCCATATTCTCTTGATCTATGAAATAAAAGATTCCGCGATCACGCGATTCAAAATGTCAGGTTAGAAGAAACGTACTACTAGTTCCGTCAAGTAAATCTATTGAAAATGTTAGCATTCACCTCTATGAAAATTTTCATACGTCTTCAGCGAAATTATAATGGTGCAAATAAGTACCGATCGATTTCATTAGTATGTACATTTCTTACATTATTTACAATATCTTTATACCCTTTAATAACTCGTTACTATTCAATTGTGTCTGATACGTGTGAAAATGACTAATATTTTATCTTAAGGACGATATAACTTTGTATACGTATCAATGTATATAGTAAAACATTTAGCTAAATATTTTTTTCTTGTATTTTATTAAAAATTTTTATAATTAATAATTGTTTTGCTTTAGAGTCATTTCGTCTTTTTCGACGAACCAAGAAAAACAGAAATAGAAACAAGACAAAAAAAGCTAATGGCACGTGGTCTTCCAAAATCAAAACCGTTGAAAGGTGTCAAGCAAATTATTGTCATAGCATCTGGAAAAGGTGGAGTTGGTAAATCTACCACCGCCGTAAATTTATGTATCGCTTTAAAAACTATCAAACCACAAAAGTCTGTCGGTTTACTCGATGCCGATGTATTTGGCCCATCTATTCCGTTGATGATGAATATACAACAATCTCCTACAGTTAATAATACAAATCTTATAGAACCCCTTATAAATTATGGTATCAAATGGTGAGGGAACAATGTTGCACATTTTACTTGTATTTCTGTCAGTATTCTTTAAACTGTAAAACTTTCCTTTATACATAGCATGTCTATGGGCTTTTTAATTGATGATAAGTCTCCTGTAATTTGGAGAGGATTAATGGTAATGAGTGCCATTGATAAATTGTTACGTCAAGTGGCATGGAATCCACTGGATTATCTTGTCATAGATACTCCACCTGGAACAGGGGACACACATCTTTCAATCATACAAAATCTTCCAGTCGCTGGTGCATTATTAGTAACTACACCTCAAAAAGCAGCCTTAGAAGTAACTAGAAGAGGAGCTAATATGTTTAAGCGTTTAAATATTCCAATTATTGGAATTGTAGAAAACATGAGCAATATTATATGTCCAGAGTGCAAAAATGAAATAATTCTTTATAATGGTGGAACTCAAACGGTTGCTAAGGAACTTGGTATTACATTTATGGACATATATATATTAGTTTTATTTAACCTTTTAGCTTTTCTTCTCTTCTAGGTGTGCAAATTTTACAATCTATTCCCTTGTCAAAGGATATTGCAAATAGCTGTGATAGTGGTAAACCAATTGTGTTATCTGCACCGGAAAGTATTCAAGCTGATGCATACAAACATTTAGCAGAACATATAATTTTGTTTTTAGCTAAGCAACCACTAAATCTGGAATAATATTTTAAATATTTCCTTTCAATTATAATTCTTTATATAAACATAACAAAGATATATAATCATACAGACAAAGAGAAATTTTTGAATTAGGACACTCTGATTCTTTTATTGTCATTAATACATATTATCATCATCATCATCATCATCGTCATCCCCACTCTTATCTTATCCCCTCTCTAAACACTTCACATTTAGAGTCGTCTTATATGTAACTTATCACGGACATTACACATCGTTCGTAAGTATATGTAGTTTTAGTATATTATTTTAAACATAGTTTGGCTCTTAAAAATAAAAACGCATATTTAAATAATGTTCAGTAAACAATAGGTCAAAACTAATCATATACATATGTTACAGATTCTTATAATCACATATTATATTAATGCCACTTAGAACGAAACAATTTGTAACATTTTCCACATTTCGAAAGTACTTGCGTAAGAAAATATTAATCATATAATTAGTACCTTTTACTTCGATTTGACTATATTATTTGCAATTGAATATTTAGCTTCTTATTTTATCTTATAAATTTAGAATCAAAAATGAACAATGAAAGAACCATTAGCATTCATTCTGATACACACACAGAGGTTTATAATATTCCAATGAACGTACTTATCCGACCAATTCCTCCAATTGTCGATGAAGAAAAGGTACAAAGCTTAATGAATACATTGAACGATCCTGAAACAGTATCATTGGTACCGCCAATCGATGTTTTATGGATTAAAGGAAGCGAAGGTAATTTTATCTCTTTTTTTCTCTTTTATTCACGGCATATGTGATAACAAAAACAACTTTTGTTAATTCTGTGCCATAACTGTATTCTTTTTTTTTTTTTTTATTTTAGGCGGCGATTATTATTACTCTTTTGGCGGATGTCATCGATATACAGCCCATCAAAGACTTGGAAGACCATTCATAAGAGCGAAACTAATACAATCTACAATAACGGACTTAAAATCTTATTTAGGTGGATCTACCCCCAATTTAAAATAGCCGTATTTGTATGTGTTATCTATAAACTCTATACGGGTATGTGTATGGAAAATGAATTGATTTATTTATTAATGCGCTGTACTTTATTAACTATTTTGTTAATGTAATTTTAATGTTAACATTTATGTTCAGATTATAAGTACACTGTATGTAAAATTTTCATATTTGTGTAAAATGAATCAAACTTTGATATGATAAAATAGTAGATAAAATAAACTATATATGATAAAAAGTTGCTCAATGTCTATAAAATTTGGAAACCAGAAATATATACACAATCATCTTGTATAAAAGTATGGTCATGCTTAATACGTCATAATATATTAATTTGAATATTTATAGTCATAAATCTATAGTTTTTTGTGTATATATATACATATATGTAATATTATACATATTTTTATATTATATTACAATATATTTAATATATAACATATATTACGTATTAAATAATAATATATAATATTATAATATATTTAAATACACATTTTATATATAGCTTTTATTTATTTATTTATTCTTTTTTAAACACATATACAAAACTGCAATTTTAAATTCATATTCACAAATGTTATAATCGAACTCTCAAAGTTTTCAACTTTATTTTCGACTTGTGCTTAATTATGTATTATATTCCTCTGGTGTAATATATAGTATATAATTTTTAAAATAAACATAAAAAATCTCTTCTCTTTTTAATTTTTAAGAATACAAGACATTTACTTACTTATTCATTTAATAAGCATGTGGTACCTAGCATTATTTTTTAATATGGTGTCACAGAAACAAACTTCTTTTAAATATCATAACCACTTATCACGTTTGTTTTTTTTGTGATGTCGTAAACTTCGCAGAAGAATCAGTTCTTCTCAAATCTTTTAACAATTCAGTTTTCACCTCTTCTAAATCAAATTCTGAAATAAATTTCTGTTTTAATATATACGCGGTTGTCTTGTTATAATCTTTACTGTTTTTATCAACATATATGTCTTTAAAATCTTTCTTTTGGAACATTTTGTGATTACTTTTTTTGATAAAATATGGTTTGTAGTTCTTAGTTATATCTGCTGTTACTGCATCAGATACTCCATCTGACTGATGAGTATGACTTTCAGATCTGTTGGTAGTTTTCAAATTAGGTATAATTGATTGTTGTAAATGCAATAATTGGGTATTGGTAACTTCACAATCAATTTGCATCATAGTTATATGATTTGCTGGTGTTGAAAACGTTTCTAAAACAAATATTAGATCCATTTAATAAAATAATAGTTCTTCATTTTATGCTATATACACATATATAGTTTAAATAGAAAACATTTATACCATTCATAGGAAGTGCAGGGAGAACTAACGACATCCTTGGTCTGCCTGTGCTATTTTTGCTTGAAGCCGGCAAAAGCAAATGTTCTCCACTAAACCAAACTACATAAAAGGTATCGTCTCTCCTTCCTAAAGCTTCAAACAAAGAAGCATGTTCTTTTATTATTGGAGAAAAAACTTCCACTGCGTTCGATATCGATGAATCAGTTGTCTTTCGAAGTATCTCAGATTTACTTTTTTCTGCTAAGTTACGTTTACGTTTAGTTTTAGTTTGCATTGCATGCGGAGGCGAAGATAGAATCTCTCCTATAAGCTTCGCATCCAATTTTGCTTTTTTCAACGTAGTCCAATTATCTTGATCAGACTTTCCACCGATCCAGCGTCTCAATTCATAATCTAAACGGATTGATTCACTGTGATTAATATGCATTGGACACATAGGTTGTGGTATCGATATATTTTTACGAAACCCATCTTCATCTTCTTCTTGAGTTTGATCTCTAGATGTCCAGAGTAGCGTTCTTCCATGTCTTGCATATTGTGCGCTAATTGGAACGTCATTAGATAATATATCCAACTGATTATTTCGCGAAAATATATCCCTACAAGAAATTTTCACTTTACAAGCCATTTTTTCTAATCTATGAATCTGGACTAATTACAGATGATCTGTGATACAGAACTAACAAATAGAGAAGAATAAACGAATAATAAATTTATTATAAGCTTACTTGAAACCATTAACGTTTAATGATACCATAACAACCATTCCTAAAAGAATAGCAACATTCCTTTTACTCGCATTTAGACTTATACTTTTAAATTTATTACTAGCACTTGCATGTTCCAAGGATGAAAGCTTCTGTTTTAAGTTTATATTTTCCTGATGTAAACATAATTTTAGTACAATCAGTAACTAACACATTACTCCAACATATATTTCTATTTCATGTAATTTTTACCATTTTTAATTGCTTATTTTCTTGCTGCAACTCATAAATCTGTTTTTCTAATGAAGATACATACTCCTTCTTTTTTTTCCGCGATAGACAAGCTGACTCTCTATTTTTTATCATCCTTTGCTGCCTTTTCAATGCTTTTATTTCACATTCTTGCCGCCCAGCAAAGTTGATATCTTGCATTTCATTCTTTATAACAATTGGAGTATAATTTGATTTCTCTGTTTTAATTACTATTGGCCTACATGTATCCAAATCATTTTTTACAATTATAGGAGTACATCTAGCTGTGTCATTCTTAAGAATCAAAGGTGTATCAATCATATTTATTGTTTGATCTTTTCCTGACGTATATATGCTAGGGATATTATTCATTACTTTCACATGATTATCTTGTGGTAGTTGAATTGAATTTGTTTCAGTTTTTATTTGCACCGATGGGAGCTGTACTGACGTTTGAGTTTTCTTAATTGCATTAGTTGATGTAAAATGAGTACTGAAAGGATATGATATATAATTTTGCTTAATTTGTTGACTAAGTGCAACAAAATTTTGTGTATTCAAAAATATAGCATTCTGAGGTTGGTCTGTAAAGTATTAAGTATATAAAAATATAAAATTCGTAATTTAAAAGTAGATATTATAAAAGTAAAATTTATCAAAGCACAGGTTATCACTTTACCATCAGTAACAAGTTGGATATTATCTTTTGGTTGAACCCGAACACGTTTAGTAGAATTTACTTTAGAAAGGGTAAATTTTGATTCTTTTGTATCTTGAAGTTTAAATGGCATAAATTTTATTTGTTTTGCAATAGCTGTGTTTGAAATCAGTTGTGGAGATATAGGTGGTGAAACATTTTGTGGAGGAGAGATGGGTGGTGTTTCCAGACTTGTCTATAACAAATCAGCAGGAAAAATATGTAAATATTGGGTCTAACATAATTAACTTTTGCAATAAAGCATTGTAACTATACCTTAAAATCACAAATGGAAGAAATAGAATTTGTTTCAACTAGTGAATCTAGTCTATTAGACTCGCATTGGCTTGGTGCAGGAGACAAAGGCAATTGAATATAAGGACTTCCAGGTTCCAATTTAATTTCCATTTTCACATCATTATCTACATCTGTAACTGCTGTTGATATTTGTTAATTGTTGAATGTTGTTAATAAATAAATATTAGCTTATTAGAAAAGAAAAAGATATACGAGATACCTGAAGATTGTTGTAGAACATTTAAATCAGAATTTTTTAAATTAGTAGATGGCTCCCCTATATATATATCTTCTATAATCTGATTATCGATACCATCATCATTAATTGATGAATCATCAATACCACTATCTATCTTTAAAGGTATTTCAGTTTCAAAGAACAAAGGAATGCCTAATTCAGAACTTAAAGACTGAAATAAATCGTCTGAAAGAAGGGAACAATCAGAGTCTGTAAAAATATAATCTTCAATTATTAAATATATTTCATTTTCTATCAACAAGAGAAACAAATATAATATTCCTTGTTCATGAATTTTAATCAATAAACTCGTTATTTATTAAAAACTTTAATAAAAAAGGTAAAATGTAATATCTATTTACTATACTATATACTATATATAATTGTAACAAAAAAAGTGAATGAAACATCATTTTTAAAAAATAACACGCACCCATGACTTCAAAATCCGGAAACGTTTGTTGAATCTCAGATTCTATACTATCATTCCACTGTAAATCTTTATTTATCAACATAGTTCATTAAATATAGAACTTTCTTTTGCTTGAATGAATATATTATTAACCTATAAAATCACCATTAATTAAACAGACATCAATGCACTTTAATATTAAATAATATGAAATTGTCTTATTTTGCCGGCATTGAACTACATAAACAACATGCATTAAATAGTTGTTAAGTATAATTTCAATCCATAACAACACATTTCAGTTTCAATTTAATTTTATTTTAATTATCATAGCCTTTAATGCTATGATAACAATAATGACGTACTCAATGTCAATATAGTGTAAACGTAATTATTCCAACGTATTTATATACGAACGATATCGCCATTGATATTGTTAACGTGTTTAACTTTCAATGCAAGATGGCACTAATATCGTTAAAATAACAGTTCTTTATGATTGCGATTGTTAGGTTAGATGCATAAATCTATTGCGTGTTTCGACCACGATCATGTCATAGACTATAGACTTATACAGATTATTACTTATTAAGTTATTACAGATAGACTACGCGTTCCCGCCCCATAGGAGTCAAGGGAACACAAGAGTGAAAGAGCAATATTTGAGATACCCTTTTCTCTCTCTAATGGGTGTTTTAGTGGAAGAAAAGGGGAAAAATAGGGGAAAAGCTTGTTGCCGTGGATAATGTATAACAGATCGTCCTTCTATTCGTGTTCTTCTCACTTTTTGGACAATATGAGAGAGAACGCGATATCTCGAGTATAAATCTCTATCCTTTAATGTAATATTTACCTCGTCTAGAACGCGCAGTCTATTTGTATAAGACTATAAATTATGAATCATAACAACAGATATTTCTTACAGCCTTGCATATGCACGTTGTGCACACGGCCTTTAAGCTCATTCGATTCTTGTTTATAAACAGAAGTAGTCGGCGACCGGCAACCAATATTGACGCATGTATTGCCATATAACTATAGGCAGAATTCAATATTATAGTACCGACAGTTCTTCGCAAATATTTCGAAAACTGAGTGAATTCGGCCTTTATATATATTGTTTAAAATGTCATTTTCTACAACATATCCAAAAATCATTGGAATTTGAGGATAATCGGCTTTTCTGGAGCTTCATACACAATTTTTTAATGAATTAAAAAAATTAAAAACAGATTTAGTTTCTAATAGACGTGTCAAATATATGTACTAACTAAGTGAACTTGGTCGTCAACCTAATATAAAAGTATTAAATATGTGCGTACATACCTAATTTGGAAGTTGCATTTTTATTACCCTTTTGTTGGCAATAATAATACATAGTTAATATTAGTTCATAATTAATATTCATTTAAACAATATTTGGTGAAATTGAACTACTATTACAACGATTCGATGATTTTTAAATATGTTTGTCGGGAGCATAGTTCTGAATAACTTTTTCCTATACGTGTAACCGTTGGTCGGTCATAATTTCCGAGTATTTGCAAAAACTATTGATACCCCATAAAGTTGCGTCCGTGACAGCATACGAGTTAGCATACGTTGCTGGCAGTGTTCCAACGGCGAGTATAATAACCCGCCCGAAACATGGCTCTTATCTTTTATTTATAGCATATATAAGCGAGAACTGTGCGAGCTTGAATAAAGCTCCGTACACAACTGCATATGCGAGATTGTAAAAAATGTTTGGTATAATACAATTAAAAATGAATCATCAATATATTGGGTTTGGATAATTTGTATTATAGACTATAGGTAAAAGACTACATATTTATTTATATATATACAGTATACATATACGAATGTGTAGACATGATTATTTCATTCTTTTTTGTTTCAGCAAATGATTTCTCAACGCAATCTGTTTTTCCTTAAAAGAACGTTTCACTTTTCCTTTTACTTTATGCTTTAACATTTGGAAAGTTTTAGTTTTCTTTTTTTCGCGATTTGTTTTACTACAAAGTGGATTTTGCCGCCCATCTTTATAACCAAATCTTTCTCTTCCTTCTTGTCCTTTCTGTAAAAAAGCAAAACAAAAACATATTAAATTAAAGTAAATAATAAATACATAAATTAATTTAGAAATATATTTCTTTTTATCCTTTTTTTCATTTTACTCATATTTATTTTTATTTTAAGTATTTATTTTTTTAAAGTAATAATAAATATACTTAACAAAAATTTATTAATACGAAACAACATATTAATATTTTATTTAATAATCATTAATGTGATTAACATGATTAATAATTGTTAATTGTTAATATGACAATAACAAAATTTGTTAATATAAAAGAATCAATGTAATTGAATTCCTTTAGTTTGCAGTGAAATTGAAACATACCTTCACAGACTCAATGCGAGCTTGCTTATCATGTTTCCGCTTTTTATAAATATTTTCTATATCTGTTAATTTGACAAATTCTCCAGTTTCTTTATCATTAGGGTGAGCTCTTTTTAAACCGCGCTTGGCGTACGTTATTTGTTGTTTTGCTAATGCTGCATCTATTTTCATGAAGTCTTCATCGGTCAATAATCGTTCGTTCGATACCAAAGTTGCCTTTTCTCTTTTCTCTGCAGTGATTATCTCGTTCTTTTTCACCCTTGAATCGTCTTGTGTTTTTAGTTTTAACCGTTTCTTTTCAAGTTTTGATAACCGACGACATTCTTTTCCTTGACTTTGATTTGTAACATTATCAATTTCTGTCTTATTTACATTAGATTTAATATCATTATTTTCATATACTTTCATTTCTGTTTCTTCATTTTCGCTCTTTTCAACAACATCTTTATTATTATTTTTTATGCTTTGTTTTTCTTTCTTCCTTTCCAAATTCTCTTCTTTTCCTTCTTTTTCATTGTTGTAATTATGATCATTATCATTATCATCGTCATCGTCATCGTCATCGTCGTCGTCATCGTCGTCATCGTCGTCGTCGTCGTCGTCGTCGTCGTCATCGTCATCGTCATCGTCATCGTCATCATCGCAATCTCCATTATTTATAGAATCTATATCAATCCATTCATCATCACTATCCTGTAATCATAATTTTATTAATGAAGCTTCTCTTATTAAGGCTAATATTAGATAAAGATAAATAGTAAATTTACTTTCAGTATTTTCACTTACATTATTTTCAATACCAATTTTTGAAATCTCTGCGATATTATCAGTCTTATTGTCGAGTAAAACTTCAGCACCTGGTACAAAATCATTAGCTGATATTTGACCATATTTTTGAATATTTAAGGTAATGTTCGTTTCTGTAGGGCGTCCTCTATCCTTCTTATGCAACAATTCAGGTATCGAATTTCTGAATAGAGTAATCAAAGATCGTGCAGCCATCATCACACTTCGTTCTTTGTAATATTTGTATCGTGCTAAATCCTGTAGTAAATCTCCATTCATAACTAATGGACATCGCGTACATATCTCTCTAATAGCATTCAGCCTGTATTTAAAATAAGTTTACATTAGATAAAATGATAAAACGTTTTGAAAACATAAATATATACATATATATATGAGTCATAAATATATACAGCATGTCCCATTTTAATCTCCCCAGGCAAATATTTCAAAAGATATGAGAAATATAAAAAAAAATGTTTAAAACGAAAGTTGTAGCATATTGAGAAAGACATTGTGCTGTAACGTATTTGACCTTGTTTGACATTGAAAAATCTTTTAGAGGTCAACTTCAAGTTTTTAAATTGGAACTTATATTTTTAAGTGCATTTTATAGCTGACATCAAGATGTTTCCCAAATACTATCTAAATATATATTTTACACAAACCATTACAGAAATATGATTCCTCAAATTCAATATTCCATCGACATTATCGTAACCCGATATATATGCATCTCGAAGAGATTGCTCGAATTGGAGGCTGGATATTGTACATCGTGTTGGCTCTAAAAAGAGTTTCAATTTAAAAATTCGAAGTTGATCTCTGTAAGATTTTTCAGTGTCATTACAAAGTCAAATACGTGATAGCACAATCTATCCCCCTCAATATGCTACAACTTCAGTTTGAAACATTTTTTTATATTTTTCATCTTTTGAGATATTTGCCTGGGGAGATTAAAATGGGACACCCTATGTATACCCTATAGCCATAACATCAGCTGAATTTCGTTCTGTGACAAAATTGTTTGCTAATGTCTTCAGAATTGGTTCCAATACATCAGGTGGTACAAGTTCATGAGAGGCTTGAGCGATAAATTGTAAAAGTTTTGTTACTTCTAAAATAATTAAAAATAATACATCATTATAGTTTATTTTCTTGTAACAATAATTTTCTAATAATAAAATGACTACCTCTTTGATGTGGTTGCAAAAATCTTTGTAGATAAGGATAAAAATTTAATAAAAATAAATCGTGCAAACCAATAAGCCTTGAAATTACATCTAAAGCTAATAATTTAATTTCAAATCTGTCATTATTTTTTTCCAACTGTTTGAATAATTTTTCTGCAAAACCTTGTGGGTCATGAATTAAATGTAATGCTGAAAAATTAAATCTCGGTGCTTTTGTTGCTTTCTTCTTAGACTTCTAGAACATTTAAAATTTACGTATATATTAATATTATTTGCAGACTGTATTCTGGTACCCATTAACTGTTAGTGACTTACTGCTAACAGTTGCTTCGCTTTTGCTAACTGTTTCTCGCGTTTCTTTGTTTTTTTATTTACTCTATTAGCCATTATAATTTCTTTAATATTTGGTTCGCTATCGCTGTCGCTCTCCTCATTTTCCTGTTCTTCTATACCTGTGCCCAGAAAGAATTTCAAGCAAGCAACCATAACTTTGGTTGCCTTAACAAAACATCCTGTTGCCAGGACATTTACAGTTTTCGCATCATTCCAAATACTTTTATTATATAATTCTATCATGATGTCTGCTGACATTTTTGCACTCCTGACATTAGAGTCTTTTAACATTGAAAACATAAAGTTTTGTAAAGTTGTATTAATTTTTGTATTCTTTTGTTTAGCATTCACATTCTTAATATCAGTAATAATGTGTGTTTGAAGAAATTGCCTTAAATTTTTATCTTGACATCTTAGAAGTTCAAAAAATAAACTCAGAAGTACAGTAGGTTCCAGAAGAGATTTGTTACGTAGTTGAATCAGAGCTTTACAAAATGTCTATAAAAAAGGTATACACTTTATAAGAAAGAGAAACTCAATTTAAACTTTATTTAATATTGTTTTTAGTGCTTCACACTTACTAATCGCATGTCATTATCAAGTACTGTATTATATGTTTGCAGTACATCAATGATTTCTTGAGGAAATGATTCTAATATATTTGGGTAACAATGGGCCACCTACATTTAAACAAAAGAATTACATAATGAAATTCTAATTTAAGTAAAATAGTAACAACTTTGTAACAAATTTGTGAGAAGAAAATAATATGTTTATAAATTTTAATGTTTTATTTCTCATGAAGAATTAATCAAAAAATACAAAATTAAAATAAATAAATTTGTGTAATAATTAGGTGGTTTTAGTTAACGCATTCTTGGTCTAACATAAATTATACAAATAATTTTGTATATTAAATCCAACAGTTCTAGCTATGACAAGAATAAAATCATATGATACGCAACACTTGAGTTTTGGTTCATTCAAATTATAATTTCCTACGACTGATAGTAAACCAAGTTGACACATAGATGGAATCTGTGAAAGTAGGTTAGCATTTATATCAACTTTTTCATTAAGAATTGCACAAAAAATAGCAATCATTCTAGATACTGGAAAATTGTAAGGTCCACAAAAAGCATTTAACATTATCTTTTTTTTATCAGTAATTCTTTTTTTCCTCTTGAATTTTTGTTTCATAAATATATATTTATCTTCTTTTGCAGGATTATATGAGGCCAAATATGATGCAATTAACATATACTTTGCATAATATGGTAATTCAAAACTTAATGCTAGTCTCATTGTTGATTCAATATCTTTAGATAATTGATTATCTGTTGTAAAATTTTCAGAGGAAACTCGTAGATAAATGACTTCTAAATTTGCTTTAAAAGTAGCAGAAATATTTCTCCATAACAAAGCAGTATCATTTTTTTTAGACTGATCAAGTTCAATAGGTTCTATATATTTAGAAAAATTTATTTTTGCCATGTAACGAAGTTCATTAAGATCTCGACAGAATCGAAAAAATACAGAAAGAAATAAATTTAAATAATTTTTGTAAAATGCATCTTCATAATCATATGGCATACTTAAAAGTAAAATTTCAATTAATTCATTTTTTGTATATTGTGGAAAGTGAATTTTAAATGGTTCGTGTATACCAATCTTGACACGAAACTTTTCCCACACTACATCAGTTACAAATATTACACAAACATTGACATTTGATAATTCTCTGAGCTTTAAAAATGTAGGTAATAAACCAATATCAATATCTCGTAATTTATCACACTTATCGAGTACTATTACAATCGGCCGAGTATCATTCATAGAAATTTCTTTAAGACTTATTATAAAGTCAACAAAATTATCACATTTGTGTTGAACTTGATTATTAGTTGGAAAATTATTAAAACATAGTGACAAATCACCCAGGATGTACTCAAATATATGTCTATTGGCTATATGTTCTATACAATTAATAGTAGCTACATTGTATTTTAAGTAAGAGAGCATATTTTGCACTACTAAGGATTTTCCAGTAGCTACATGACCATAGACAAATATGCTATGTGGCATTGGTTCATCAGAATAACCAATTAAAGAATACAGTTGCATTATAACTTTTTTGCGACATATGATCTTTCCATCTAAATATTCCAAATATTTCTCCATAACTACAATCTTTAAAGCTTTCTTACTAATAAGCAATTTGCAATAATATTACAATAAACAAATTATTTCCTTCATATACTTTGTTAATTATACCTGCAAAAAAAAAAGCATTTTTCTAATATTTGGAACTATTATAGCATAAAAATCATGAAACAAATATATACTTATTAGAATTATGAAGTATAGTCTTCCAAACTATTATTAAAGTTACCTGTGCCAAAAAGATGACTACTTCATCAAGGCTTTTATTAAACTTATTTGGTGCTAAACGAAAAACTTCTAAAATTGATTTGTAATGCTGATGTTGCTGAAGGAACTGTAAAAAGATTAGAAACCATATTAAATACATTAAATAAAAATATTGCATTGAAGACTTACTTCTTCCTTGTAAGATTCTGGATCACGTTTAATAAGATTTTGCAATTGCGGAAGATTTTCTGGTAATTGATTATTGTGTCTCACCATTTTTTCACCTAAATTCATACATAAAAATAAATTTATACACATATAGATTATAAATTATAATTATTATATGTAAATTAATAAATTACTTATAACAATATATATATATTTGATACAAATAGATAACCCGTACAACATATTAAATAATAATAATTTTGCAAGTTTATTTAATTTTCAATAACAAGAAGACATAATTGAATATATTATAATTTTTTTCTTCGATTGAACTTTACTACCATCGTAGAATTTAATAATTACCTAATATATATTATTTACACGTGTTTCCTATATAAAACATGGTTAACCAATTTGAATATTGTCAAACAAATTTATTTCCAGATAGAATTGTAACTTTTATGACAGATAAAATACAAATTTTGCACAAAATAGAAAGAAGGATTATCTTAAGAAGCGATAATAAAAAGTTCAAGATAAAATATATTTACCATTTGAATTTTCTAATGAAACCGTCAATCTAAGCTAAAGAGTAACCTTACTTTCCGCCTGTATATACTATATATTTTATTATGGTAGGTACCTTGACGCGATCTTTGAGAAAATGGAAAAGATTTTATCGCAATTTTTTGCAATTGGCTAATAATACCTACAAAACCGACAATTATTTATTCGAATACATTATAAATATGGAAAAAACAAAAAGAATTCATCATTAATAACTATTTATAACTATATATGTATAGGTAGATGTTTCAATATTTATATATAATTTACGTGCGAGTATATTGTGTATATTAAATGGCATACACACATTAATAGTCAATTTCATTGATAAATTTTAACTGCCAATAAACTCAGATCAATCCATAGCCCCATTTCATTTCTTTTATAAATATTTGTGATTAATAATATGTATATATTTTTTTAAATTTGTGCAAAAAGCGACAAATAAACATCAGTAAGAATCATGAGTAATATGCATATAATCACTACGGAAATGGACGAAGAAATATCCGCAGATGAGGAAGAAATTCTCGTATATGTAGAATTTGAAGGGCTTGTTGATGGTAATGTGTTTAGTGAAAAAGAATTACGATTGGATATGATCGGTATAGATACGGAACATCCTATAATGCAAATTAATGGAAAGGTAATTATAAAAAATATATATATATAAATAAATAAAAAAGATCAACATTTTACAGGTTTTTTATTATATTTTTGTTTTTAACAATTTCAGTTTTATGAGGGTTCCTATGAAGATGTTGTCGGTACTTATATGTTTTTTACAAAAAATGATAATCCCATGGTAGATGACCCTGTCTTTGATACTGCTCCAAATTTTAAATATTTTGCAAAAACTAGAAAATTTCTAAAAATGCAAAGAATCTTTACAAAGTCTAGAACAGAAGTTCTAGGTGATTCTGAAAATAATGAGTGTATTCCAAATCCAAATACACTTAAACAAGCAGGAATACCTTTTCAATATCAAGAAGAAGGTACCAAAAACAGCAGCACCTCAATTTATTTGTTATTGCATATCCTTATTACAATTTTTCTTGTTTTTATAGCTCTTTTATTTTGGAAGACTCTACGAGATAATAGGTTAAATGCATTACATTCATATTTAGAAAAACAACGAATCAGACAAGAAAAAAAATCTCAAGGTATAATATTCGAGTCTGAGTCTGATGAGGATAATCCATTTGCTATATATAACCATAAGGATGAAGTCTCTAATTTTAATAAGTCTATTCATGTTGATGCAAAGAAGGAATTAAGTTACTGTGATAATAAAATTGATTCAAAATGTATGTATCCCAAAGAAATTAATGATCAAACTTCAAACACCACTGAAGATAATTGTTATGAAAATCAAAGGAAACATAAAATTTCATTAGAATCTGAGTCTTCAGTCTCAAAAAATGATAATCATTGTTTAATGAGATCTGTAAAAGGTTATAAGACTAAGCTAGCTCGAAACAAACTAAGTGTGAGCCGAAATAGACAAAGCAAAGAATTCAAAACAAAACATATCTTATTAGAAAAACATATGGATGATGATGAAGTGTCAAGTTTGAAAGACACATCTGATAAGTCTAATATTGCTGAAAGTTTTAATTCATTAGAAATTAATGAAAATGAAAATACAGAAGGAAATAACAGATGTGAGATCATATCAAATGATTAAATAAATCCATAAAATGTTAAAATTATAAAAGAACTTAAATGAGAAGGAAAGATGAAAGAAATTTCACAATAATTAAGATAATTGCAAAAGGACATTTCCAATTGCATGCAACAATAAATTAACAGGAATGTACATAAAGTTATTGGGAATATGTCTATAAATTAAGTAATATACAATAACGAAGTTAATATCACTGATATTCATTCAAATGAATAACATTTATTTATTTCTTAATCTATATTGCTTAATTTTACTTTTCTAATTTAATCTAAAATTAATATAGTGGTACTTCTATACTAAACTTATTTATCAAAACATAACAAAGTAAGAAGTAAGATATTTCTAAACAATATGTTTCAATAATATATTATCAGTTTCTATTATTATATACCAAATAGAGTGTACCTTATTTAAATTAATTTTCAAATACTGAATTACTTTTTAACATTACATTGTATTATATTAATCAATCAATTAATATATATAAAGAAATCAAATTTTTCAATGCTGGAGACACGTATTTCTGATTTAGACATGTATAATTCACTATTCATAAATACATAAATACAATTTATTTTTTTACCATTCCAAATCACTAGGAAGTTCATCAGGATAGTCTCCTGTCAAACAGGCAGTACAATGACCAATATAACTACTTTCACGGTTATCCATACCAAATCTTACGGCTTTTACAAGTCCGTCCACTGAAAGGTATGTTAAACTATCAGCTCCAACATGTTTCGCTAATTTCACATTATCCAATTTATTAGCAATTAATTCTTCTCTTGTTGGTATGTTAATTCCCATATAACAAGGGTATTTTAATGGAGGGGAAGCAATTCTAATATGAACCTGTAAAGAAAAGAACGATTTATATATTATTTGTCTTTTCATAAATTTCAAACTGATTACAATACTGGTGATACAATAACGTGGATATCAAATTTAAACAAAATAGTAAAAAAAAGGGTTTACTTCTTTCGCTCCTGCATCGCGAAGTAACTTAATAATAGGTCCAATAGTATTTCCTCTAACAATCGAATCATCTATAAGAATTAATTTTTTTCCTTTTACATTTTCTGATAAAGCTCCAAATTTTTTTGCCACGCCAAGTTGTCTAAGTCGTGTACTGGGCTGAATAAACGTTCGGCCAACATATCTATTCTTGCACAGCACTTCCGCAAAAGATATTTGAGACTGTAAATTAGTAATACATATATGCAGTTATATGTTTTATATTATTGTTAATTGCAATTATAAAATCCTTATAAGTTAATAACTACCTCTCTGGCATAACCATGTGCTGCTGCAGTTCCAGATTCGGGTACTGAACTAACTATATCTGCTTCTACCGGAGATTCTAAAGCAAGTTCTCGTCCACATTGCATGCGAACAGAATAAACCATTTGTCCTATTATGAGAAATAAAACAAATTACTTACTATAATTATATATTCTAAAATTTTTGTTATGTTATGTTACTTTCATTTTATTATATTGTGATAGATTACCTTCGAAAATACTGTCGCTACGTGCGAAATAAACGTATTCAAAGATGCAAAATGCCTGAGGCTTTTTGTCTGGTCTATCAACAATGTCTATAGTTTTAATACCTTCGCGTGTTAATTCTACAATTTCTCCAGGAAATACTTCACGTACGTATCGCGCTCCAATACTTAAGAAACCACATGATTCGGACGAAATAACCCAACCTTCAGCTTCATCATCATCATCTGATTCATTCCCTATGATATGAGAAGATTTTGTTAATTTCAATTAATCATTGACAAGATAATTTAATTCATTCACAGTAAAGAAAGAGATTTATCTAATGTGATATATTATAAAATTCTGACATTCTATTATAAAGTTTTTATTATAATTGATGATATACCTAAATTACCAATTGGTACAATTTTTCCAAGACATAATGGACGATTTCCATATGGATCTCTAACGCCGTATATCTTATCTCTTTGCATAATTACTAATGAATATGATAATGGTGCTAATTGCATGAGGTGTTTTATACGTGCTGGCCAATCTGGGCCATTAACTTCACCTTCAGGAGGATTCAAACAAAGTGCTTGTGTTATTAATTCAGAATCTGAGAGAGTTGATAAACCAACTCCACGTCCTAATACCTAACAGCAAATCAAAAATGATCAGAAACAAATATTAAATTAATATGAAAATATTTCTTGTATATTTTCTATAGATAGAAATACCATTTTTCTTAATGATTCTGTATTCACTAGCTCTCCATTGTGTGCAACTGCTAATGCTCCATGTGCAGTATGAACTACAAATGGTTGACAATTAACTTCTTCACTAGCTGCGCTTGTACTATATCTAGTATGACCAATTCCAAGATTTCCACTGAGTTTTTTCATGTTTTCATCATTGAAAATGTTATTAATCATACCCATACCCTTGTGGACATGAAAAGATTTTGAACATACACCTTCACTTGTAACAATGCCTGCACTTTCTTGACCTCTATGTTGTAATGCCACTAAACCTAAATAAATATTAATGATACTTATTATATAATATTTTCCAAATATATCATAGTAGATGCATTTATAAATTTACCTAAACAAATCACTTGAGCAACGTCAATTTGTGATGGCCAGTCACCTGCAGCAATGCATCCAAAAACTCCACATTCATGTGTGAGGCCAGTCATTGTTTGACCTCTCATTTGTTTTTTATTGCTCAGTACTTTATCTCTTTTACTTTCTTGAGGTACTATTTCAGTGCAAGAATCTGCTTGCATGTTACAAGATATTTTAATCATAATCTGGAAGACATTAATTTATCAGATAAAATATGAAATGAAAAATACTCTTAAGATATATTACTTTATCATACTATACCATAAATTGAAACTTACATTTTTAAGTATAATAAAAAATCAATTTAAGATTGAAACTTAAAAGAAGTTAAAGTAAAACTATATAATATTATGCAATAATGAAAAGAAAACAGTTTTCTTATATTGTAAAGCATAGCAGACCCTTGAGATTTCTTAGGAATTATCAATAATGACCCTATATAAACTATTGACCCCTAATAAACAGATAGAATTCTTCTTTCAATGTTATTACTACATTTTTTAATATATTTGCTTAATCTGTATTTCGCAACTGATTTCATCATTACATCCCTGATTCTATACATACTGATATTGGTATATGTAGAAAATATTAACAAGTTAATCTTGCCACTTGATGCAATATTGTAAAATATATTAGTAAATAATTATGTTAATGTAATTGTAATCAGAATTATAGCAATCATGAAATATGTAAAAAAAAGAGGGAGAAAGAAGGTAAGTTTTTTCTTCAATTTATAATATACAGATTTTACTATCCAAAACTTTATATATTCTTCTTTTATAATATACATACGCGTACGTGTATGGTTGTGTGCATGTATGTAAATCATTGGAACAATAACGTATTCAATATGAAAAAATTATGAACGATGAGTATTTTTACCAATTTATTCAATATTCAATCAGTTAAAGAAATTAAGTTTGTAATTCTATTACAATTCCAATCTTTTTATCAGAGACTGTACCTACTTGTTGAATATGATCCTCGACGCTGTAATAACAAATGTAAAAAATAAATTACATCTAATTTTTTTTCATATTATTTCTCTTATGACTAAATTTATTTCATTGTGTTACTTTAATGGATTATCATTGGATTCGATCACTCTATCAAAACATTTTCATTCAAGTATACAAATTTGAAACTATGTATTCATACATACCACGTGCGTCAGAAGTTTGAGCCTTCGGGTCTGTCAGCTTGAAAGAGATTCGCATGAGATATGTTTCTCGACTGGCTTTAGAAATACGAATGAATATGCTGGTCAATGGAAATTTGTTTTTGACTGGAGGGGTTAGCTTCTTTAGTTATTATCTTACTTTTAAACTCTTTGACTGCTTGCTTACATTTATTAAAATATCGGATGTAACTTGTTAAAGTTTTATAAAAGATCGATTATAATCTGCCGTTTAATCAATATATCTACGCGTACATTAAATTTAGCTAAGTGATTATTATTTTTTAATCTGTCATTATAAATGATTTTGTAGTTATTTCAATTTCTTTTTGATATAAATTAAACTTTCAGTAATCAAATCATAGAAATCCAAGCTTATATAATGATAACAATATATTATAGCATCATGTTGTTTATAAGAACTTTCTTTTTCATGATCGAACTGTTTATGATTGATTATAATCTTATTATGTCTTTTTAGTATATCAATTTATATTTGTGACACGTGATATGTCGTATCTAAAGAACTTTTAAAGCTAATTTATATGTTTAAAATAAGCATGTTATTAGTGTTACGTACCCCTATAGCATTCGATAATTTTGTCAGTTTTTAAAATAGCAAAATTTATTCAAATTCCTTAGATTAGTGAATTAGGGCATTTGATTTTTTTGTGATCTCTTCAAGAATTTTTCTTCATATGATACACACGATATTCATAGATCTAACATGTAACTTATATAAAGATTATTTATAAATTTACACCAATCAAGCGAAGCAGAGTTTTGAAAGAGGGGATCATTAAAGATCGTTAATCGTATGGGAGTTGAGAAGTTACGAATACGAAGTATTTGCTAAGTGGATCGAAGACAGAAAACATGAAAGGTAAGTATCTACTACAAAGTGCATTATATTTAAAAGAAAAATGAGAAAAATATGATTTTAAAAAGATGAAATGACTTTTTTTTTGGTTTAATCTATGTATTAGAAATATAAGTTAGAAAGTATTTTATTTTATTTTCGATATTGGAGATTTATATTCATCTTCCAGACAAGTATCTTTTATATGTTTGTCTGTTTGAATACATAAAAAATACAAAATATATAATAAATAAAATATGCAAACATATAATTTATATTTTAAAAATATAATCACACGTGATTATAATATTTCATTAAATATTATTGCTGCTATTAGATATATAAATTGTCTATTTCGTTGTTTTCAACTAATTGAAAAAAAAATAAATTACAATTAATATATTTTTTTAGTAGTATCGCTTAATTGTTTAATATTCATAATATTTTAACCACAATACAAAACGATATATACGGTACGGATGTATGAAATATTATGGAATGTTTTCATAATCTATATATCCTATATATATTCTTAAATGGACAAATTTTATAGTTTATGTATTGAATAATATACAAATTATTTTATCTTTATATGGCTTATTTATTTAAATATTCATATTTTTAAATCCTACAACTTAATATCATACCATATTAATTATATTGATTTTATTCAATTTATATTAAAACTGAAATGATATTATTTAATATTAAATTTTTATTAGATATAATAATTTGTTTTCTGTATGAGGTTTTATCTCCTTCAATTGCTTATATAATCTAAATAATTTTTATATTATTAGAATATAAGTGTGGGAAACTCATAATTGAAGGAAAAACCAAAAAGGTTTATGAAGTTCTAAATGATTCTACTTTATGTCTCTTACAAAGTAAGGATCGTATTACTGCTGGAGATGGTGAAAAATCTCATGATTTAAAAGGGAAAGCTGCAATTAGTACAGCTACTACAGCTAAAGTTTTTCAATTGTTAAATGAAGCTGGAATAAAAACTGCATTTGTTGAAGTGGTAAATGACACTGCTTTCATTGCACAAAAATGTGAAATGGTCCCAATAGAATGGGTCACTAGAAGATTAGCTACAGGCAGTTTTTTAAAAAGGCATCAAGGTATAATAATAATTACTGTAATTACAAAGTTATATATAGATGTTTATTATTTGTGTTACTTTGTTTTAATCTTTATTGCTTAGGAGTTCCCGAAGGATATAGATTTAATCCACCATTACAAGAAACATTCTTTAAAGATGATGCCAATCATGATCCACAATGGTCAGAGGAACAAATTATTTCTATTGGTTTTAAGTTGAATGAACTTATAATAGGGAAAGATGAATTTGATATTATGCAACGTACTGCACTTGTTGTATTTGAGGTTTTAGAAAGGGCATGGGCAACTAGAGATTGTGCTCTTATTGATATGAAAATAGAATTTGGAGTGAATATAAATGGTGAAATTATGGTAGCAGATATAATTGACAGTGACTCTTGGAGACTTTGGCCATCTGGTGATAAAAGATTGATGAAAGATAAACAGGTATTTGATATCCTGCAAGTAAAGGTATGATATTTTTTTAACTTAATTTCATTACCTTTGCTTTGTAGGTATATAGAAATTTGAATACTGTAACTCAAGAAGATTTGGATACTGTAAAACGTAATTTTAAATGGGTAGCAGATCAACTCGACTTTCTCATTCCATCAGCTAGGAGTCTTGTTGTTATTTTAATGGGATCACCTTCTGATGAAGATCATTGTAAAAAAATAGCAGAACATGCAAAGTCTTTAGGTTTAAAGGTTCAACTTCGTGTATGCAGTGCCCATAAAGGTACTCAAGAAACATTGCGTATTCTTGCAGAATACGAAGGTACTTATGAAAAGGTACATATATTAACAGTTTAAAAAATGAATGGATTATAATTTTTATATTATATTTTAGAGATTTTATAATTTATATTTTGATAAACTTATAGTTATATCGTATAGGTTTTTAAAAATATATCAAATGATATTTTGATATTTATACGTATATAAAAATATGTTAGAGGTATTTACACTTATTTAAATAACTAATAATAATTACAAGAATAACAGCAATAATAGTCGATTTACTGTATTAAATACAGTAAATAAATATTGTATTTAAGTACAGCAAATAAATATTGTATTTAAATGCACTATGTATACTGTATACTGTATTTAATACAGTAAATAAAGTATCAACAATACTTGAATTTATAATAAATTGAATATCGCTCGGACGTATATTGCGAAGTCGTTTAATCACGAAAACATAATGATAAAACTACTGATATTGACGAATATGTGCTGTTTATTTTTGAATTATCACAAGTTTTTCTTCTCTCTTCTAGGTGGTGTTAATAGCTGTAGCAGGGAGAAGTAATGGATTGGGTCCAGTACTCTCTGGAAACACAGCTCTGCCTGTTATTAATTGCCCACCTTTCAATAATATTAATATTTCACAAGATTTGTGGTCGTCTATTAACGTTCCATCAGGTGAATTCTCGACTGTAATTTAATCATGCTATCAGTTTTTGTTATAAGAACATTATTAAATAGAATTTATTAAATTTCCAGGGATTGGATGCACCACAGTTGCTTATCCTGAAAGTGCAGCATTATCGGCCGCTCAAATTCATGCATTACATGATCATCTGGTTTGGGCACGTCTACGAGTAAAGCAGTTGATAAATTACATTACTTTAAAGCAAGCTGATGTTAAACTAAAAAATCTTGTTATATAATATATTGCGTCAAAATTTAATATTATGACTTCACAACTTAATTTTACACATTACATTGTAAACAACTAATTAAGCAATTGTTTGTACAAGTTTATACAAATCAACGTAAGATAACTACCTTAAAGACCTTAATTTCATTTGATGTAAACTCTCTATGATATTTATGTTACTATATATATATTTGTGGTATTTGGGCTATTATTTATATTTGAGTAATCAGTTCGTGAATGTATTTAATTTTACATAAATGTTTATACTAGCCCTTTTTGTGTATACAGTGTTATTGTTTTTCTTAGTTATCCTTTATTGGTTACAAGTATATAATATTCATTTATTCACATTTAAACAAATTTACGAATAAAATAAAAATATGCATAATTTTGTATACAGTCATCTTTTATGTATTATATACTTAATCTGAAACAAAAAACTTGAATGATTACTTTGTATCGAACATGTCAATAAAATTATATTAAATCAGTCAGTATACATATTACACGCACCTTATCATTACAAATGTTGACTCGCTAAAGCTTCAATTTTGATAATTTCTTTTGGACAGTTTTCCGTTAAATTTATTGGATCATTTTCTGTTATTAAAATATCATCTTCAATACGAACAGCTAAACCATAAAATTCTGATGGTGCAAATCGATTTTTATGATTAATATATATTCCTATAAATGTAAAAAAATAAAATAAAATAAAAAGTAAAGTTATTTTAAGTGTTACAAATAAATTAATGTTTCCCAAGGTACATTACCAGGTTCCACTGTGACTATCATTCCTGGTTGAAGCTTCAGACTCCTAGAAATCTTCCCAGTGTCGTGTACATCCATCCCCAAATAATGGCTTACATGATGTGGGCAATAAGTGTAAACCGCAGAAAATAATTCGTTTTTATTCAAATGTTTTGGTATTAGACCACTTTCTTGTAATCTTTTGCCTAATAAAAAGCACATATCATGATATAATTGATCTAACGATGGTAATTCTCTTAGTTTATGAATTAAAATATTTTGAACATCCAGTACTATGTCATATAAGACTTTTTGTTCTTGAGTAAATGTTCCATTAATTGGCCATGTTCTGGTTACATCAGATGAATAACCATGATATTCACAACCTAATTAAGATTTTAAAGAATAAAGGTACAATGAAGAATAAAATATTTATCATCTATAGATATGCTAACAAACCTGCATCCATCAAAACCATATCTCCATCTTTAATTATTTGATTGTTGGTAATATAATGGATAATATTAGCATTGTTACCCGCAGCAACAACTGGTGGATATGCTAAAAATTCTGCACCATTCATTCTACATTCATAATCCACAGTTGCAAACAGATGATGCTCACTCATTTTAGGTTTTGATATTTCTATAGTTTTAGATATTGCTGCTGATATAATTTCACAACTCTTTCTCATTAAATCTATTTCAGATTGTGATTTAATTAATCTGATTTTATGTATTATATTTGTTGGAGAAACAACCATTTGACCACTTGTTATTTTCATTAATTCACATAATTTATTGTGTAAATTAGGTTGTGCTACATCAACATTGTCATACCAAATAGTACTTTTTTTATTTTCATTTATGAAAGAAATAAAAAACTGTTCGAACTCTGTTACTGGAAATGCTGCATCAATACCAAACATTTTAGGTGCTATTTCAATTCCAGTTTTAGGGCCATCCCATAGTTCAGAATGTTCATCTTGTTGTGTTAGAAATAGGGTAGTTACAAAGTTTTCATTTTTTGCTGTAATTATCAAAATACTATTGGCTTCTTGACAACCAGTAAAATACAAAAAGTCCGTATTTTGACGAAAAACATACGGAATTTTGTCAGACATGTATACTTTGGATGCAGAAGGAATAATGATAATATGTGATTTGCCTAGATTTGTGACACAAGCATATGAAATAATATTCTTTATCAGTTTGTTTCGTCTCTTTTTGAATTCACAAAGTTGGATACCAGGTACAACTTCTCCATTCTTCATTAAATGAGGATGTGTTATTGCTGTTGGTTGGCCGCATGATTGATAGGAAATATTCAATGGTTCTTTAGATTGTCGTCGATTTGAATTATATGTAATGGTATCTAATGAATTTCCTATGTAAGTTCGTTGCCCTAAAAATACAATGCATATTAATATAAAAGCTTTATGTTTATAACCTTGCACATACACATTTGGAAAAATATAATCTATTATTTATCGGTACTTTTATTTTTTTATTTCTTACCGTATTTTTTAATTTGATATATAATAGAGTTCCTCAAAGTATTAAACATGTTAATGTAGTTTTAATAAAAATATTTAAATATACTAAAGATCTTTATGAAAATATTAAAAAAAATCTTAATAATCGAGACCTATAGAATCACGCCATGTTATTCAGTAGTCAATATAGAGTTGATTTGTGTAGTACTTTTGTAAATTGTATACAACACATCCATTCTGAGCTGTTACTGTGACAGGCAACAGACAACCACAATGTAACTACTTGTCTGAAGAAATTGACGATGGATTTAATGTAGTATCTACATTGTTCTACGTTGTTTATCGTGACTCTGTATCTATCGTTAGGGTCGTTCTTTTACGATCAATACATAGTCAAAGATCATGTGATGTTTTGGGAAAAATTAAAGTTGACGATGTTGTGATCAAATATAATCATACCGAACAAATTTAAGATACTAAAAAGTGACAGCTTTAATCATATGTAAATTGTAATTTGTAAGACAAAAGTAGCTTTTCATCATAATATTAAAGGAAGAGACAATCAACAGTTCTTATAAACATTGATTTTTTTATTGTAGGTTTAAGAGACAATCTTTCAAATGTCCCTATTCGAAAAAATCGAAGATGTTATTTCATTACTTTAACTAACCTACGAAAAAGAGTTTTGTGAAACACTGATAATTATTCAAAATTCAAATTTCATTTTACTCAGTTGGAGTGGGAAACTTTTGAAGTCCGAAAAGTTTTTATTTAGAAGAGAAAAAGGAATACAATGTGTTTATAGAATGATTAAAAAATAAAAGAATTATTTTATACAGTATTACGCATTTAGTTATGAATTATAATGTAAAAAATCCAGTTCAATTTCAAGATTATATTTTTTATTGTATTGAAATTGAATAATTTCTGGAATTTGGTATATATACACATATATATTATATATACATATAAATATAGAAAATTAATATGAGCATTCAATTCGATATTATAATGAGGCCAGAAATCCGCTTGGATGCAAAATGGCTCAAAACAGATTTGAAACGTATTCTCTATCGGGATGGTTTATCTGAACTTTGGAATGAAATGGTACGAGATGGAGAAATTGTGGGTTCCTTTAGCGATGGCATAGTTAATGCTGCAGGCATAATAGCTAGAAAAGGTATGAAAAAGAATAATAAAAAAGATTTCTTATATTAAGATTAGCCATTTATATTAATTGGTCACATACTGTTTCAATATATTTAGGTGAAAGTGGTCATTATTATTGTAACATGGGTGTATTAGCATGTCCTTGTTGCAATGGAATTTGTGGTCCACAGCATGGTTGCAATTGTGGTCCTTGCCAAAAATTAGATGAAGAAGAAGCAGCAAGAACAAGTGCATTTGTAGAAAAAAGTATATTAGCTGAACACATAATGGATTCTTGGCTTTGGGGATCTCAGCCTTGTAAAAAATTTTAATATAATCTAATATAATCTGTAAGATTTGTATAATTTTCCTAACATTTTAACCATTTTTCAGCTATTTGCGATTTAACAACATGTATTAATTTACTAATCAAGGAGCAAAGAAAATTATGTTATGAAGTTGCAAACAGTACCTTGTCTGCTACTCGATTAAGACAACGTTTGGTAGTAGCAAGACGATATTTTACGGCTCTTTCTCGTCATAAACCGCAGGAAACTACAGATATTTCAACAACATTAAAACCTACTGCTAAGTTACAAAAAATGTACAATAATCAATTTTAAGACTAGAATCGTTTAAATGTCTTATATATCTCGAATATTACAAATATCCTTAGATTACGAGAATTATATGTGTTTAAACGTGCGCGAGTTGATTATAAATTGGTGGTTATTGATTATATAATCATAGTTTTAATAGTTCTTTATATATTCTTTAGAATATATATATATATAATGTTGATGTATCGAAAATATAAATATTGATGTGATTTTAGCGTAAGGCCGAATGAGAAGCCAACATTGGGTTTAGCGCGTGTGGGATCTCGTGCAGCGTTAAATTTCTCATTCGCATATTTAAGACGGGCTTGGCGATCTGGAGAAGATGTAGAATTTTGCAGCGAGCTTTTATCCGAGTCGTTGGAAGCCTTGCAATCGTTACCTGAAGCTACGCTTTTTGACGAAACTAATGTTTCTCAAGTATGGTTAGAAGTAGTGGAACGATCAGCGAAATTTTTAAGACAAGTTGTTACAGGGTATTTATATTTTCTCATCATATTATTTATTATTATATTATTACTATTAATTTATTTTTATGTTTTTGGTATACATAATTATATTTTTAGGGACATAGTTAGCGGAAGATCATGGTGTCCTATTCCAATAGCCGATCAGCACACGGCTCTTTGTCTGTTATTAGAATTGGTGACACAAAGAGCTACATTATCAAGTTTATTAGATTCTGTTTGTTTGTTACTTCATTTAAGTGGTAAACACAAGCATCAAGATAATCGGGTAATGCCACCTGGAAGCACGGCACCGTTGATACCATTATTGAGACGATTAAATATGATACCAGCTTCTAAATCAAGACGAACAGATGCAAACATTGCACCAGGTCCTTGCGAAGTTTTACTGAAGTATTTGAGGCTTCCTGAAGATGATTCCACGTCTGTAGATTTACGAAAAGCTGCGGTTATAATAATGTGCAATCTGAGTAGATTAGCTGCTCCTCTCCTGCCTCCAATTATCACTGATAGATTCCAGAAGAATCAGAATCAAACGTTTCAAGAAGTTCTAAGTTGGGGAAGTGGAAAATTAAGCAGTGGATCCTCTCCATTTTATTGTGATGCGATTGCAGAGCTTGGAATCAAACAACTTTGTTGTACCGAAAGAGCTCTGATGATTCTTTCAATTAGTGGAAACGTTTACATGATGTATTACGGGTCAGAAACTCAATATCCCCAAAGAGTATACGGATTTTCAGAGAAGCCGGTTACAATGATCGCCTCTCATTCCGACGGTACGCACTATTTAGCCTTAACACAAGATAGTTCCGTTTATTCGTGGGGGAATGGTGATGGTGGACGATTAGGTCATGGAGATAGAGTATGGTATGATGAACCAAAGCTGGTCGAAGCACTAGTTGACAAAAATATTACATTCATAGCATGCGGAAGTACGTATTCGGCAGTTCTTAGTTCGAACGGTGAATTGTACACATGGGGAAGAGGAAATTACGGAAGGCTGGGTCATGGAAATTCAGACAACGTCTTGATTCCTACATTAGTGACAGCTCTAAACGGACACATGGTTGTGTATGTGGCATGCGGTAGTGGAGATTCGCAGACTTTATGCGTCACAGCGTCTGGTATAGTATTCTCGTGGGGTGACGGGAACTATGGAAAGCTTGGTAGAGGAGGCTGCGATGGATCTAAGACGCCAAAGATAGTTGATAAGTTGTTGGATATAAACGTGGCAAAAGTGTATTGCGGTGGACAATTTTCGGCAGCTTTAACTGCATATGGTGAAGTTTATACCTGGGGAAAAGGAGAAGGTTATCGGCTGGGACATGGTAACGAGGAACATATTAGATATCCGAAAGTGATCGAGGTATTGAAGCCGAAAAAAGTGAAAGAATTATGTGTAGGAAATTTTCACGTATTGGCATTAACAGAGGATCAATTGGTATATGGATGGGGTAGAAACGATTATGGTCAAATAGATCCGGCATTGGGCACTGTTGTGCCCGAACCGACTCTTTGTCCAACGTTATCCGGCAAGAATATAATCGGTTTAGCTTGTGGACTGACACAAAGTTTTGCGTGGTGCACATCAGCTTGGTCAGTCGCGAACAGAGTAGCTTTCGTTGTGGATATATGTGAGGAAACTTTCCGATTGTTGGATACGTTATTGAACAAAGTATGCGAAGGATTGCCAGGCACACGGCCACCTACCCAGGATCGTGAATGTTTAGCGGTCGCAACGTTGAATTTGATCCGATTACAACTACACACAATGATAACTCATAATATCGATAGCAAATCAGTCGGATTATCAAATACTCCATTATTAAGCTCGTTGAAACAACGATGTGTTACGCTCGCAAGCAGCTCCGGCATTCTAGCTACTATCCAAGAAGCAGCTCAAGCCGTTTTACAGACTGGTTGGAGCATCTTACTGCCGACAGCGAACGAACGCGCAAAAACATTATCGAATTTCTTGTCGAAAGCGAACTGCAGCAATTTTGAGCAAGTAAATGCTAGCAACGGTCAGCAGTTCATGGCAGACTTGTTAGTTTCTAGCCTAATGGCGGACGGTGGTCTGGAATTAGCGTTGAAGACCGCGGTGAAGGCGGAGACGAGCGAGCTCGCTGACGAGAAGGAATTTCTCGCGAGTAGTAATGTGAGCAAATCAACCGATACGAAACAAGCAAAAGAATTGAATTCAGAAAAGAACAACACGAGTATATCGTTGTTACAATTGGTGAAACAATTGATCAAAAACGGTACATGTATCACGCAGTCTAGGTTACTGCTCAGCCAACAATTGGTTCGTAGTCACGAGGAATCGCAAAGAAACGATAACTCTCCAAGTTTGAATCTTCTTTTAAAATTCCAACGATTACTAATTGCTCAAGTATACGAGTGTATTGATGACGTCGGAACGAAGAAGTTGCGCGATCAAGAAATGCTTGGTGCGGAGTCTCTTTTAAAGAAATATCTCTCGCAAATTTGCATTCACATAATCGAAATAATGTCGTTTGCGGCTGAATTAGCCAACACCAGCATCAAACAGTTCGTATTCGTTAGTACCGTTCTAAGAGGCGACATTGTAAACGTTTTGCTACCCGAACTGATTACTTGCCTTATTTTGTTGCAACTTGACTATCCATTGTTACTTCTAAATATGAATTGGATGGATGTAATGGCGCCGATGTTGGACGCGCTCGATCGATTCAACAAATTGGTGCCGACGATAGAGAAAAGCGAAACGGACGATCTTTCTTGGCCAGGCATCATAGCTCCGCAACATGGCAATAAAATATCTATTTCGGATGAACCTTCGACCATTCGTTGGGCCGATTTGGAGAACCACAATCGCGATGGCGGCCTTTGGGTGGTAGTAAACAACAACGTATATGATGTTCAAGATGTCCGATTCGACGGAAGATCAAATTCGTTGGAAGGTCTTCAAAGAACCGGGACTAATTGGGATGTTAGCTCCGGTACCGAGACAAACATGTCATCTTCTCGTGGCCAACTACCGCGAACCATGATGGATTCTTATTTCGTTGGGCATTATTGCCATTCCGAGCCGGAAAACACTGAGATTACGATCGACGTGACGGACGTATGCTCTTGTTTACTTGACACAGAAAGAGCTTTAGGTTTTCTTTTAGGATTACACTCTCATAGGATGCGGCAGAGTTTACCGTTACAAACTGCCGAAGAGGAAGCCGGTCGCTGGTTAAATGCGAACTTTTTTCGAGGTGGATTGCAAATCTTACAACCACCGAATCCTTACGAGGAGGAGAAAGGAGAAGCGAGGAGTAATACCTCGACAGCCGCGAATTCACCGACGGAACCTCCCCTTCCTATCCGTACAAAGAATGAACTGCAAAAGGAACGACGAGAGGATGACCGAGTTACAACGTTCATTTACGCCCTAGCCGAAACTCATAAAACCGACGCTCAAGTGCATTCCTTCCTAACGATAGTCGACAAATATTCGAAAGCGAATAATCTTTTAGCGCATACCGAATTTTGCGGCGATCACCCGGTGGAGGAAGTTAGCCGACTTTTAATGGCGGTCATATTAAAGCATCTTGCGCTGGGTTATCAGGCGATAAACCTAATCGATCATCAAGAAACAGGAAATGAAAGCAGTCCGAAACTTACCAAACAACTGGCCGAAGTGATTAGAGCGATTCATCAAACCAAATGGAATTTAATCAGGATCAGACAACAACAGAATAGAAGTTACAAGGAGGTGTGTGCTCCAGCCCAAGAGAAGTGTCGGTTTCTTTTACACGAGGTGAGGTCCGCGACCAGTTATGAGATTAAAGGGCTACAGGATCTAAAGTTATTGTACACTGTTGCGAAATTTCGGAAAACGGTCAAAACGATGATTAGGGACATTCGAAAGAACAAAGATTCCACGCCAAGCAAGCCGGAAGACATTCTAAACGCTTCGATTCAGAATGCAAAATCGAAAAACAAATCCGACGAAGATACCTCAATCGTATCGGCAACAACGATGATGACGCCGGTAACGATGACGATGGCAACAACAACCTCAACAACGACTATAACGTCATCGACAATGATAACAACAACGACAGCGGCCATGATAACGACGACGTCGACGACGACGACGACGACGACGACGACGACGACGATGGCAACAACGATGATGACGTTAATAACAACAATGACGACGACGACAACAACAACGTCTACACAAACGCCAACGGCGACGCCAACGACTACGATGACTACGTTAACACAAATGTCAACACCGATGCAGACATTGACATTAAGCTCGATCTCGATTCCAAGTTCGACTCAGAAAGAAACGAGTGGTAAACAGTCGCTTGCATCGCCGAGATTAGAAAATTTATCAGGTAACAAGAAAACTAAGATTACAGAAAGAATGAAACAGAAAACTTTGAATATTGATTCAAACGAATTGATGGTGAATATCATAAATTTTGTGATCACCGAGGACGGTGGAGACGTAGAAACTCTACGTCGAGCCATGTATTGTCAGATGCAGCGGGCAAAATTACGCGAGCAAGGAATCCTAATGATGCAACAATTGCTGAAGAAGGATTATTTGATAACATCGGTAAAGTATTCGTTGTTAAACGGTTGGCTCGGCCTATCCCACGAGAATAAGTCTTTAGCTAATGGAATAACGCATTGCCTCGAAAACATTCAGTCAGTAACACCCTATCAGAAATCGAAGATTATTCTGGCCGAGGCAGAAGTAACTTCTTGGGCGGTGCAAGCTTTGCGAGCGTACGTTGTTCAGGCAGAATTGCCGAGCAATCAAAAACCAGCGAAAATCAGCGATAAGAGCAGTTTGAATCAAGGAACGTATACTTGGCTGCGAAAGTTGCCCAGAGCAAGATTTTTGTTGACTATATTAGGCATACTAACCAATTATCAGCATGCAAACGAAGTCGGATTATTAATAAATTCTGGTTGTGTTTCGAGTATTTTAACATTACTCAGGCAGATCGGACCATCGACATCCACGGAGACGGACGCAGACGTCGAAGCGGACGCGGATGCGAAACCAAAAGATGCGGCGGTGACGGTTATATACGAGGACAGTTTGGAGAAGAGCAAACCGCAAAGCGTTCAACTGACTGGTAGCGAATTGGCGGCTATGATGAAAATTGGTACAAGAGTGGTACGCGGTGTAGATTGGAAGTGGGGAGATCAAGATGGTCCTCCACCGGGTGAAGGTCAAGTGATCGGAGAACTCGGCGAAGACGGCTGGATTCGCGTACAATGGGACAACGACACCACCAATTCGTATCGCATGGGGAAGGAAGGAAAGTACGATTTAAAACTAGCCGAACCGCCAACACCGCCAGAAACCGACAGCGAGAGTGATACGCCGCACAATCTGGCTAAAAACGATAAAAGAAACGATTTGTTGGACATGCACCCGACCACTTGTCTAAAATCCGCCTCCGTTACCGTACTCCGCGTTCTTTTATTCTGTTGCGGCATCGAGGCCGACCGGGTCACCCCTTCCGCCATAAAGATACTCGCCTCTGTGTTACTCGGTATCGTATCTGCTGCGTACAAGTCCGAGTTTAACGCTCACTCTCAGCTCGCGCGAGAACATCACGAAACTTGGGCGACTCTTGGCTCGTTGAGAGCGATCGCCAAGTCTACAGAACTCTGTAAATCTCTGAGCACCAAGGCCTGGATCAATTTCCTTTTGAACATAATTGCCGAACAAAGGAATCCTGATTTGGAAAAACAGATAATGGCGGTGCGTCTACTCACCGTTGTTTTACCATCTTGGTCGGCCGACAATCCTATTCAGATGCCCTTCCTTGAAAAAGTCTTCCGTATATTAGGACATATCGCTCTTAGCTGCAATCTGGGTGTTTCCTCAGAACTTTATTCAAATAAATGTCGCGTCTCCTTGACCGCTTCTCATAGTTCCACCGTGGTCGAGGAGCTTGTTTCGTTGACCAGATTTTTGCATTCCCTCTCAAAGTGGAACGCGACTGTGAACGCTTTTCTCGCTTCGAAGCTATCACTCGCCTCGGACCTATTAAGCGACGGTCCACTCTTTCATATACAATTGAATGAGAACGGAGGTGAGAATAGCGTAAACATACAGGATACGGTGATGGCGGCTCTCATCGTTGTCGGAGGTCTCGACGATAGACCGAGGATCGGTGGTTTGGTTGAAGTTGACAGACAGGTCGGTACCATATGCAAATTTACCAAACATTCGAAGATTCTCGTACAGATACATGATGAAACGAACGGTGACGCGCGCAAGAAGATTCTGTTCTTCAGCATGAAGCGACTCTGCGAAAAATTCCGTTTGGATCGAATGCCCATGCCTGATTCTTTCGTGTCTACATGGGCTAATTTGTTGTTGGGTCATCGGGGAATGGACAAGAGACCGAACGGTATGCCGGTAATAGCCGGTTCTGTGAACGCATCTATTCTACGTAATCAACAGCAACAACTTGCTGCATTGAACGCCGGGAAGGCTTTGTTGGATTATCAGACAAAATTAAGAAAGATACTGAAATACGTGATTGACAGTAATAACAGTAGCAGCAATAGCAACTGCAGTAATGGTAACAACAACAATAACAGTCATAACAACAACAACAACAACAATCACCAGCACAACCATTACCATTATCATCACCATCATCATCGTTATCATCATCATCATCACTATCATCTCCATCATCATCATAATAACGGACACATCGACGAGGAGAGTGGTTGTGACGTGGATGGCCGGCAATGGGACAAGGACGCAATTAAATGTGCTATGGTCACTGTTAGTCGTATCGATCAGGTCGATGCCGATCACGATGGAAACAACGACAACAACGACGACGGCAACGACGTGGAAGAGAATGATAATGAGGAGAACGATGACGATGGTAACGACGAAGAGGAGGAGGAGGAGGGTGAGGACGATAATATCATAGCGAATATAGTCGACAGTAGCAGAAACAACGGTAATAGTAGCAACAGCGATAAAAACAAGAACATCAACAACAATGACAAGTTTGAGAACGTTGGAAGCAGTAATCGAAATCATGAGCGCGTCGAAGGTAATCTCGTCAATGGAGACATGGATGGCGAAGATCATTATATAGATGGCACGAATAGCAACATCGATGGTAGAGGAGACGGTCGCACTAGACGAACGACTCTGTTCCAAGAGATGTTAATACGAGCTACGAGACCGCAGCCATTGAAGCCGATATTTAAGCTTAAGGAATTGGAAGAGGCCGCTCTAGCGGTTTCTCAATATTTGGCTTCCGAACTGAGACATTCGCCGATTCAAGGAACGACGAATACGATGACAACGACAGCGGCGACGATCGCTGGGCCGGGAATGGGAATGGGAACAGCATCAACATGCGGTTTAGCGTCTGCGTCTGCATCAGCGTCAGGAACGGCTATGGCAACGACAACAGGTCCATTTTCGGAACCAGATTCTCCCGCATCCGATTGTTCCTTGGTATCGTTGACGTCTAGTCAAAGGAAACATTGCAGAAGCAGCGGAAGGAAAAGTCCTCCGCCGATGAGTCCTCTTGTTGCGCAACTGACAGAAATGGGTTTTCCGAAGAAGAGCGTGGAATTTGCGATCAAAAGTTTGAGCACGGCAGTTGGGCTCATCACGGCAGAAAGCGTGGTGGCCTGGCTCCTTGAAAATCCTGACGCAGCGTTGAGTGATAGCGAAACGTTATCCAGTGTATATGGGTTATCCGATCCAGAGGATTCGACGAGCGAAAATATCGATGAATCTCCGTCGACGCACGACGCTGTTTCTTCTTCGATGATACCGCCGAATTATATGAAACGTTCCGATTTCTTGTCAGTTGACGAATACGCGATCTACGTGAGGGATAATCTAATACCGGGTATGTTAGTACGGTGCTGTAAAAGCTACGAGGAAGTGGAATACGGCGACGTTGGTCAGGTGATAAAAATCGACCCGGAAGGCTTACACGATTTGAATGTTCAAGTTGCGTGGCAGCGCAAAGGCGGTACTTATTGGGTAAGGTTCATCCACATAGAACTTCTTGGTCATCCGCCAGCGATACCAGGCCCAGCCACGCTGAAGATCGGTGATAAAGTAAGAGTGAAGGCTTCGGTGACCGTACCTAAGTATAAATGGGGTACAGTGAACCATCAAAGCGTTGGAGTGGTTACAAGCATAATAAACAACGGGAAAGATGTGTCGGTCGATTTTCCGCAACAAAGCGGTTGGACCGGTTGCGCGATAGAAATGGAGCGGGTCCCCTCCTGTCACCATTCGGTCTCGTGCAATTCTTGTCACCTGTTACCGATATCCGGCCCGCGATTTAAATGTAAGTATTGCGAGAGTTATAATCTCTGCGAAAACTGTTTTTATACGAAACGATGCCACCGACACGGGTTCAATCGAATCGTGGAGCCAGGTTCGGCGGCGGTATATGCTGGCAAGCCGGGAAGGTATCACAGGCAAGACTACACGGAATCGTCCCTGATCGACGACTGGTCCAAATGTATACGAACGTTGAGCGTTTCTTCGCGAGAAAGTTGGGCGACACGGCTAGTCGATGGATCTGGTCTTTACTGGCAGAGTTGCGGTTCTCAGGGGAAGCATTGGATTCGTATGGAAATGTTGCCGGGTATACTGGTGCATTCGCTGAAAATAATGGTGAATCCGCAAGACAGCAGTTATATGCCATCGCTGATCGCGGTAAACGTTGGCGAGTCGTTCAATAGTTTGGTAGAATTGGCGACGATCAGCGTACGGCGTACTGACACGAGCGTCCTCTTACTCCAGGATACCAAAGAATATTACTCTTGCATCGAAATAGCGATCAAGCAATGCCGAAACGGTGGGATAGATTGCAAGATACGCGGCCTTCAAATAATCGGCAAGAGAAAAATGTTTGAGAATCACTTGGCAACGTCCGTTTCATTTCTGGCCTCGGACTGGGAGATCGTTCAAGAGCAGATGAACTTGCAGCATGGATCCGAGCCACCGCCCCAACATTCGGCCGTCTACGTCTGGGGATTGAATGACAAAGATCAACTAGGCGGACTGAAAGGATCGAAAATAAAGTTACCGGTTTACAGCGAAGTTCTCTCGAAATTAAAACCCGTTCACATCGCCGGTGGCAGTAAAACTTTGTTCGTGGTTAGCCAGGAAGGGAAACTGTACGCCTGCGGAGAAGGAACGAACGGTCGACTCGGCCTTGGGGATGACAGCAACGTGTGCGAACCGAAGCTCATTCCGTTCTTGAGCCAGTATATGATCAAAAAGGTGGCTGTACACTCGGGTGGAAAGCACGCGTTGGCCCTCACCCAGGACGGCAAAATCTTCTCATGGGGTGAGGGGGAGGACGGTAAGCTCGGTCACGGGAATTCTGTTTCCCTGGATAAGCCAAGGCTGATCGAATCTTTAAAGTCAAAAAGGATACGTGATATCGCGTGTGGGTCCGGACACTCGGCTGCGATAACCAGCAGCGGAGAGCTATACACCTGGGGATTAGGGGAGTACGGAAGATTGGGCCACGGCGACACAGCCACGCAAATGAAGCCGAAACTAGTACAATCTCTAGTCGGTCAGCGCGTGATACAGGTCGCGTGCGGTAGCAGGGATGCGCAGACAATGGCATTGACAGCTGACGGATCGGTATACTCATGGGGTGACGGAGATTTCGGTAAACTGGGTCGGGGAGGCAGCGACGGTTGTTACACACCCTTGTTGATCGATCGACTGAATGGTTTGGGAGTAGTGCAGATCGAATGCGGAGCTCAATTTTCCCTGGCATTGACGAAATATGGAGAGGTATGGACGTGGGGCAAAGGCGATTACTTTCGACTTGGTCACGGTAACGATCATCACGTTCGGAAACCAACGCTGGTCGAAGGACTTCGTGGAAAGAAGGTAGTACATGTGGCTGTTGGTGCTCTTCATTGCTTAGCGGTTACGGACACTGGACAAGTATACGCTTGGGGTGACAATGACCATGGTCAACAGGGAAATGGTTCGACGATCGTTAATAAGAAGCCATCACTGGTGCATGAATTGGATGATGCGAGAGTTAATCGGGTATCTTGCGGCTCCAGTCACAGTATTGCCTGGGTCTTGACCGATCAACCGGCGACCAACAACCAAGAACCTGTCATGTTCCCAACCGAGAAAGATCCACTTGGTCAAATATCGCTAACATTCAAAAGCATTGTCAACCACGGTACAGATACAACGGATTCGAACGGCTGCCCAGTACCCTCTTGCTCCACAATATCGTCTACCATTCCCTCCGCGAACAGCGACGAAATTACCAGCACCGGTGACACGATCGTTCACAATTCCGTCCAATCCTGCGGCAACAGACCTTCTCTCTCGAGTATCATTCTCTCGCTAGAAAGTAACGTAGCGAAACAACAAGCATTGCAACACGTGATAAACGCTCTTCGTATAATACAAGCTCGAATCATCGTAGTGACAGCATTGCAAAGTCATTCGACGTTAAAATCCAACACTGGCAATACCGGAGGCAATGTTTACGGTATTAATATTGGAAACGGTGGTACGGTAGGTTGCTTGGTAAGCGAAGTGACGGCGCCGGACGGAACTGTTACCGTTGGGTCGACCAACATCACCTCAGGAAGTAGTCATAGTCACGTCTATCAGAATGTGGGAGACAGCGCGCAAGGTGGCGGAGAAGCACCAGCGAACGCGGCAGAATTGGTTAATTTGGTAAACAATAGTCCGCGAACGAGCCCCGAGTCCGAAGATTATCCGTTGGCGGCAGTGTTTCCCTCGATGTCCAGTTCGGCCAGTTTGTCTTCACGTGCCTCAAAAATGTCAAGCAGTGCGATGAGCGTGATCGCGGCTACTCTCACCTCTAATGCTCAAATAGTTGGTGAAGGACCCGCCGCGGATCCTAACTTGGATGATTTTACATGCACGTTGACAGAGGAGGACGCCAGAATGCTGGTCGATCTTCTAAAATTGGCGGTTGCCAATAGAATATGCAGAGGAGCGAAAGAGACGATATCCTCGGTACTAATCGCACTAGCAAAAACAAACCATTCGATTCGTAGTATGGTGCTGGAGCTTTGTATTACCGAGCTGGAAGACACGGTGGTAAATTCGAGTAATAGAAGCAACGTACCTCAACCGGTCGTACAAGAAAGTCCACATCCGTACATAGATGGTACCACGTTGACCGGGCATGTGAAGGTACCTGGCGCGGAAGCTCTCAGAGTTGAATTCGATCGACGTTGCTCTACCGAGAGACGTCATGATCCGTTGACCATCATGGATTCCAGCAATCGAATACTAGCTGTGAAATCCGGCAGAGAATGGAGCGAGTGGGCCGCCGAGATTCGAATCTCGGGCGACGAGCTCAGATGGAGATTCTCCTCGGACGGATCGGTGAACGGTTGGGGATGGCGATTTACCGTCTATCCTATACTCGCAAGCCTCGCACCGCATGAGCTAGTCTCGGACAGAGCTGTTCTATCACAGCCAGCTATCGCGCTTGCTGAATCTCTTTTGGACAACACCCTGATCACCTTGGACAGGAATATCGCCACTCGATTAGCTGCCACCCTGGCTCAGTGTAGTCAACTGAGCGTATTATCCGCTCAACAACGAATGTGGGCGTTAAAAAAATTGCAAGTCGTTTACACCAGTGGACCGGGTATACGTCCAGAAGTCGCGCTTTCTTCGCTCCTCGGCTCTTTACCTCAAGCATTACTCAAACAATACACCTATGAAGATCCTTTGGTCCGCGGTGGGAAGCAATTGATGCACAGCGACTTTTTCAAGGTTCTTGTCGCGCTTGCCTGTGACCTCGAATTAGACACGATGCAATGCTGCTCGGAAATTCATAAATGGTCTTGGTTCCGAAGGTACTGTCTATCGGCACGGGTCGCCAAGTCTCTCGTAAATCGGACACGCCTTCCTAAAGCGTTTTGTCTCGAAGTTACCAAAAGAATTAACGAGATGATCACGGACGGAGAGGGAAATACCAAGGATCACGAGAGTCACGAGTTATTCAAGCAGGAACACGATGAGCAACTGTTACAGTGGCTGAACCGCAGGCCGGAAGATTGGACATTATCGTGGGATGGTTCCGGAGCAATTTATGGTTGGGGACATAATCATCGCGGCCAATTGGGTGGACTTGAGGGAGCAAAAGTGAAACTACCTGTCCTCTGTGAAAGCTTGTCCGCGCTTCGACCCGTCCAGCTCACCGGTGGAGAACAAACTTTATTAGCGGTCACTGCTGACGGGAAGGTCTATGCAACCGGTAAAGCCTCTTTTTTTCTCTTTCTCCTCCTCTGATCCAACTTCCGTTCTACTGAACGAAATTATTATTTGTCTTTACGGATAGGTTACGGTGCCGCCGGGCGTCTAGGTATCGGAGGAACGGACTCTGTTATGGTACCGACTCTTTTAGAATCCATCCAGCATGTTTTCGTTAAGAAGGTGGCCGTCAATTCAGGAGGTAAACACTGCCTTGCTCTAAGTTCTGAGGGACACGTTTATTCTTGGGGAGAAGGAGACGACGGAAAATTAGGTCATGGAAACAGGTTGATGTACGACCGACCGAAATTAATCGAAGAGTTATTGGGGACCGAGATCGTTGATATAGCTTGCGGTGGCCATCATAGCGCAGCAATAACGAGTGCCGGTTGGCTTTATACTTGGGGAAAAGGTACAGCAGGGAGTCAGAGAAAAAAAGGATACTAGAACAAAAACAAATGAAAAGATAAATAGAAGCAAATCAAAACGTGTGTATAATCCAAGCAAATATAAGATTTATCGATTACAGGTCGATACGGACGATTAGGTCATGGAGATAGCGAAGATCAATTAACACCCAAACTGGTCGAAGCTCTGCAAGATTACAAGGTGATCGACGTAGCATGCGGGAGCGGTGACGCGCAGACTCTTTGTGTTACCGATGATGATAACGTTTGGAGTTGGGGCGATGGAGACTATGGAAAATTAGGTAGAGGAGGTAGCGATGGCTGTAAAATTCCAATGAAGATCGAATCTCTCGCAGGACTTGGTGTTATTAAAGTTGAATGCGGCAGTCAATTCTCGGTAGCTTTGACAAGATCGGGAGCAATATATACATGGTAAGGATCCGAATCATCGATCTTTCGACGACGATTTTGATTCGTTCGTCGATACATCTCAACTATCTCTCTTTCCTTGTCTCCCCCTTTCCCTCCCCTTTCATATCCTTCGCATTATTCTTAAGCAATTAAACAGTAAATGATTAAATTTTATACATAAATAGGGGTAAAGGAGACTATCATCGTTTGGGTCATGGAACAGATGATCATGTTCGAAGACCGCGTAAAGTAGCAGCCCTTCAAGGGAAAAAGATCATCTCGATAGCAACAGGTTCATTACATTGCGTAGCATGTACCGATAAGGGAGAAGTTTTCACTTGGGGAGATAATGATGAAGGCCAGTTAGGCGATGGAACAACAAGCGCACTTCAGAGACCAAGACTGGTCCATGCGTTACAGGGTAAAAAGATAACTCGGGTTGCTTGTGGCAGTGCTCATACTTTAGCATGGAGTACAATGAAAGCTACTCAAAGCAGAATGCCTGCTACTACACCAATGGAATATGATTTGGTAAAGGATTTACCTTTCCCTGTGTTACACAATCGATTAGTACTTCTCCATCATTTTGCCGAATTACTTTGCCCATGTTTGCCAATGTTCCCAATCACCGGTCCCGTCAGCTTGAGTAAATTGGCTCCTATGTTAGTATACAGCATTAAAGAAGCAACTTTTCGTAAAGTGGTTCAAGCAACAATGGTTAGAGATCGACAACACGGGCCAGTAATAGAATTAAATCGAATACAAGTAAAGCGAGCCAGAAGTAAAGCTGGATTGGCGGGACCAGATGGCATTAAATCCGTTTTTGGACAAATGGTCTCTAAGATGTCTTTGTTAACGCAAGATGTACTCTTCTTTCCTCATAGGGTCTGGAAAGTAAAGTTTATCGGTGGGTTAAATATAATTTTACTATTCGATACGAACAATGAAAAAGAAAAATATAGAACAGAAAAAAGAAGCTTGAGAACTAACAAGAAATACAGATTAATATATACTTTAATAAGATCGTCTCACATTCTCAACAGGAGAAAGCGTAGACGATTGCGGTGGTGGTTATAGCGAGAGTATAGCGGAAATATGTGACGAATTACAAAATGGTTCTTTACCTTTGCTTATACCAACGCCGAATGGTCGAGACGATAACGGCACTAACAGAGATTGTTTTCTTCTGAATCCAATGGTCGATTCGCCATTACATATGAACATGTTCCGATTTCTTGGAATTTTAATGGGCATAGCAATAAGAACTGGTAGCCCATTAAGTTTGAACTTGGCAGAACCTGTGTGGAAACAGCTCGCAGGTATATCCTTAACACCTGCGGATTTGACCGAAGTTGATAGGGACTATGTTCCCGGATTATTATGCATCCGAGATATGGAGCCTGACGAAAAGGTATTTCAAACTCTTGAAATGCCATTTTCCACACCGTCTGCTGTAGGACATGACATACCTTTGTCCAGCAGGTATTTACTTTATCGTAAATATTTTTTTTTATTCCTACTTGATGATTCATTTACTTTAGCATTTATCTATATAGCTTTTGTTTTTTAATAAATGTATCATCGGCATCGATTCTTCTTTTCAGATATCGAAAAATTACTCCAGAAAATAAACACGAGTATGTCCAGTTGGCATTAAATTATAGATTACACGAGTTTGATGCTCAGGTGGCTGCTGTTCGCGAAGGAATGTCAAAAGTTATACCTGTACCCTTCCTCGCGTTGTTCAGCGGACCTGAACTAGAAACAATGGTTTGCGGTAGTCCAGATATACCACTTACTTTATTGAAATCTGTTGCAACTTATAAAGGTATAAATATCAACGATACATTTACCAAACGGTTGAATTTTCTAAGTCTTACAATCTCTATTTCTACTGTTTTAGGCATTGAAGCCACTGCTCCTTTAATACAATGGTTCTGGGAAGTAATGGAAGAGTTCTCCAATCAAGAAAGATCTTTGTTTCTACGATTCGTTTGGGGTAGAACTCGTTTGCCACGAACAATTGCCGATTTTCGTGGAAGAGATTTTGTTTTACAAGTAATGTCAAGTAATTTTTAATACCTTTTCGCAATTATTTATTTGTTATTCTTACTCTTTCTAATCCATTTTAGGTAATGGATAAATACAATCCACCGGATCATTTTCTTCCTGAAAGTTACACATGTTTTTTCCTCTTGAAAATGCCAAGGTATTCGTGTAAACCAGTATTGCGACAGAAATTAAAATATGCAATACATTTTTGCAAAAGCATCGACACTGATGAATATGCTAGAGTACAAGCTGCGACCAATTCAGACACCGAAGAAACGGACAGCCTTGCTAGCGAAGAGTACATATCGCTTTAATAAAATTGATTCTGCAATTTTTTTTCCTTACAATTAACTTTCTAATCTCTTCGATTAATTGGTTAACAAAATTGGTTACCAATTGGTAGAATAATAATTTCTGTAAGCCAAAGGAAAACAACAAACATCACTTTCCTCGTTTTTATTTCGATTAAGTGTAAGAAATATTTTTGCTTGTAAATTTGTGTAATTTAGATTTATTAAGCGTAACAACTGTACCACTCTCTCTCTCTCTCTCTCTTTCTCTCCATCTCTCTCTCTCTCTCTCTCTCTCTCCTTGTCTTCCTCTCCATCTCTCTCTCTCTCTCTCCTTGTCTTTCTCTCTCTCATAAATATACACGCGTGAATTATTAAAAATGTATTATAAAAGTTGTATTACTTGGCATCGAAGATACTCTAGAATATTATTAAATTTGACATATTTATTATTACAAACTATAATATTTAATATATAATTTTTCATATATACATATATATATTATTTGTATGCCTGCGTACACGCAATCTTTTCACTTATTTATTTATTTTGTATTTATATTTAATATCTGTATGATTGAAAGACTGTATGTATTTATGTATGTACTTTATATCTATGTACGCATGAGCATACTGACATCCGAATTACATTGTTGTATATTTGCCTTTCATTTGCCTTTTATAATTGTTGTTATGAAAAGACGAGAATAAGAGTTACGAACTAATTGTTATTACGGAACGCGTATGGTTGGTTTACGTTGAACGATATTTTTGAATAATATTTAATTTTACTTATTAAAGAAGTAAGAAATATCGTGGAAAGAATGCTAATTAATAATATCATATTATTAGATACATATGAAATTTCATTTGATTCTGTTAAAGATTATTTTTGCATTTTGTAAAACAAAAATATAATCATAAATAATTCTCATTGCTTTTGTTAAAGAGTATTTATAATAGAAATAAAATAAAAACGATTTATTTGCGTAATTATTAATAATGAAAGATATAACAAAAGTTTCATTCTTTCCATATAATGATAATTCTTATATCATAGACAAACAAGCTAATTAATCGAGGTATTTTATATTTTCATATCAATTTAAAAAAAATATATTACTTTTTAAATTCTTTCCATATAATTGCACATTAATACAAGAGAATCATCACTGAATATTGTAGAAGATTAATGAGTATATTTGTTAATGTGAATTGATAAATGTGGTCATTAAAAAGATAAAATACAAATAGAACAATTTGACTGTATGGAGTGTATCATTGGGATAATGTAAATTCATACTGTTTCTCTTCATATGAAAAACATGTTCCATTTAATAAAGCACAAGGTATTTGTAGTTGTTTGTTTTAGTTCATATAGAAATTACTAAGATTCTAATAAATTATTTTCAGTTTCATAGAGTGTGTATTAATTACACAAAATCAGTAACAAGAACACTGAATTTATCATCCACAATACAGTTACCAGATTATGCAGATGTTGTAATAGTAGGTAAGTAACAAAATTCTCTAAGTATTTTACATCCTAATATTCAAAATAACTTATACATTAATGTATCACTTTCAGGTGGGGGTAGTGCAGGTTGTAATGCACTTTATCATTTAGGGAAATGTGGCATTAATGCTGTGCTATTAGACAAATCAAAGTTAATGTCTGGTACTACATGGCACACTGCAGGTCTTACTTGGAGTATACGAGGTCCAAGTGATGTTGAAATGGAATTATTAAATACAACAAAATGTATTTTTAACTCCCTAGAAAAAGAAACTGGAATAAATCCAGGATGGATAAACAATGGTGGACTTTACATTGCACGTTCCAATGTAAATATTCATTATATTGGTTTCCTTCTCCTCTTCTTATTCTAGATAATCATCCATTTAATGTTACTATTACTGTTATTGTTATAATTGCCGTTATCATTAATATATTTTTGTTGTTATTAGCATTTAATACTTAACATTATTTACATATTACAGGAACGATTAAATGAATATAGAAGGCTAGTTACTGGTTCAAAAGCTTTTGGTATTCAAGCACATTTAATTTCTTCCCAAGAAGCAAAAAAGTTATTTCCCTTGTTAAATGAGGACACTATTCAGGGAGCATTTTACTCTTCAGAAGATGGAGTTATTGACCCGACCATGTTAATTAATGCTTTGACAAAGTCAGCAAAAAGTAATGGTTGTCAGGTAATAATTATTTAATAAGTCTCCTTTTTTTTCTTTTACAAATAAGAACAATAATCAGAAAAAGAGAAGTATACTAATAAAGTTATTAAAATTGTTTAGATTATCGAAAATTGTCCTGTTACGAAGATACTCACAAAGGAAACTATTAAGAATAATAAAAAAGTTTATGCTGTAGAGACGCCATATGGAGTCATAAAAACAGATGTTGTTCTCAATGCTGCTGGAGCTTGGTCAAAGAGTGTAGCAAACATGATTAATATGAATATTCCTCTAACACCAATTAAGCATGCTTACATTGTTACAGAACCCATAGAAGGATTGCAGAATCTTCCAAATATTAAAGATCCTGATACGAGTCTGTACTATCGAATTCAGGGTAGCTCAATAGCTATAGGTGGTTATGAACAGAATCCTATCATATTACCATCTGTGAGTCATTAATTCATTGTCACTTTTAACATATAATCAACAAGTATCTTGAATATATCCAAAAAAAGAAACAATTTTACCAATATTAATCATATTCTTTGTTTACATAAAAGGCTCCAGAACATTTTTCATTCTGCCTCTATGAATTAGATTGGAATGTCTTCAATGCACATCTAGAATCAATGATTCAATTGATTCCTAAATTATCAACAGTTGGAATAAGAACTACAATATGCGGACCAGAAAGTTTTACTCCTGATCATAGACCAATTATGGGTATGAAAAAATACCTTTATATATATATATATATATACATCTTTTATTTCTTATTCTAATTTTCAATTCTCCAATTCTAATTTTCATTGAATTCAAAAGGTGAAGATCCAAATTGTTCTGGATTCTTCTACTCTTGTGGTTATAATAGTGCTGGAATGATGTTGGGAGGTGGATGCGGAGAACAAATTGCACATTGGATAATTAATGGTCGGCCAGATAAATACATGTTTAACTATGATATCAGAAGGTGAAATTTATCATTTCTTTTTTTTTTGTTTCAATCTTATCTGATCATTTTAATATTTCTAATTTTATATTTATATCTATTTGATTCATAGATTTTTACCAGAACAAAGAAACAACATGGTCTGGATACATGAGAGATCTCATGAAGCCTATACAAAAAATTATAACATTATATTTCCACATGATGAACCATTAAGTGGAAGAAATCTTAAAGTGGATCCTTTTCACAGTGTAAGATAAAAATAGTTATGCATAGTGTTTTTTATTTAATGACATCAATAAATAAATGTTCTACTGAATGCATCATGAAAAAAACAAAGCATTCTTATTTATTTAATGTACTGCAGTTACTTGTCGAAGAAGGTGCTATTATGGAAGAATGTCAAGGTTGGGAACGTCCTGCATGGTTCTCTCCAACTAACAAAGTAGAAATTCTGTCATATGATTATGGTGGACATTATGGCACAGCAAAGAATCAGAATGATTATTATCGTGCAATATTAGAAAAAGAATATAGCTTTAATTTCTCACCGTATAACGAGATAGTAAGCTATTGAAATTAAAATATATTTAGAAAAAGAAAAATAAAGGTAAGGAGAAAAGAAAGTTATCAGTAACAAATGATTTTTCGTTAGATTCGGAAAGAAGTTCTTGCTTGTCGTCAAAATGTTGTTTTGTTTGACACATCTCACCTTGGAAAATTTTATATTTGTGGACCTGATGCTCAAAATACGGTAGATTATTTGTTCACGGCAGACACGAATTGCAACTTTAATAAAACAATTTACACTTGTATGCTGAATCATGCTGGAGGAGTTGAAACAGATTGTACAGTTACAGTGTTGGAACCTGGCTCAAGTGGAATTGTAAATCCGATATTTAAAGAAAAAGCCTTTTATATTGGTAAATTAATTTTTAAATAAAATAGTATTAAAATAAATTAATGTTACTATCGCGAATTATGAAATAGCAATGTCTTACTTTCGTTGCTAGTCTCAAATGGTATTTCAATTTATCATACATGGGCTCATATGAAGAAAGCAATAATGGAAAAGGGCTTTGATGTATCTTTACATGATGTTTCTGAGCAAATTGGTATTTTATCCGTGCAAGGACCTAATAGGTACAGTATTATGTACACTTTTATCATTCAAATTCCAGTCTATAAATTAATGCATCTACTTATAGTCGAAAAGTAATCGAGACATTAATTGAAGATGAAATCTCAGATGAATCTTTTAAATATTCAACTACAAAACTGGTAAAGATTAAAAACGAAACGATACGTTTAATTAGACTTAGTTTCGTTGGTGAACTTGGTTTCGAATTACATATTCCAAAATCATCTTGCCGAATAGTTTATAAAACATTAATAAATTGTGGTAAATCATATAATATAAAACATGCCGGTTATCGGGCACTGCATAGTCTCAGTTGTGAAAAGGGTATGTGACTAATTTTAATTAGTTTACTAATGTATATTATTAATATGATTAAATTTTTCAGGCTATCTTCTTTGGGGTTTAGATCTTAGAGCAGATGATAATCCCATTGAAGCCGGGCTTGAATCTATTTGTCGCAATACTGGAGAGTACTTGGGAAAAACAGCTGTCGATCGATTGCGAAAAATTGGTATCAAAAAGAAATTGGTGCATATTTATTTAAACAGGTATGTATTATAAAACATTATTATAAAATATGATTTTCATGTTCAATTTTGATAAAATAATACTAATAGCATATATTATGACAGCACCATTCCATTATGGGGAATGGAACTTATTTACAGAAATAAATGCCTTGTTGGTTATTTACGTAGAGTAGAACAGGGATACAGCAATGGAAATGTAATTGGGCATGGGTAAGTAAGATAACATTGAATGTAATAATAAAAAGTTATAGAGCTAATATTGATTAATATTAGGTACATTAAACATCCAAACGGGGAAAATGTAACAAAGGAATTTCTAGAAAGTGCTAATTATGAAATTGAAGCTATGGGGAAACGATACACAGTAGATCTTTGTTAAGGAAATATATTTGATCTTATTAATAAATTATTATTTTAATATATGAAAATACAATTTTCAAGTTCAAGAGATCTTTAAAAATTGAAATATTTGTGTTTTTCTAATATATCTATATTTATCCTGCTAAAGGATTAGCATGTATAGTTACACTGTTTATTCGAGTTTCTGTAAGCGGTCTGTAATTTTTAGGATTTACTGGTAATTTTTCCAGCTGTTCAAGAGTTTCTAAACCATCTATTACTCTAGAAGCAATAACAAATTCATTTATTAAATACATCAAATATTAATTTATTATTTATGATTTAAATACTAAAATAAATTAGAAAACAAGCTTACTTTCCAAATAAAGTATATTTCAAGTCCAAGTGTGGTTGAGGTCCATATGTTATAAAAAATTGACTTCCATTCGTATTTGGACCATTGTTAGCCATAGAAATCAATCCTCTTGCATTATGTTTCAATTCTTCTTTAAATTCATCTTCAAATTTACGATTCCATATCGATGTTCCACCTTTACCAGTATGTGTAGGATCTCCAGTTTGCACGATAAAACCTTTTATATTTCTATGAAATAAACAATTGTCATAGTAATCGCTAGCACACAAAGCGAGAAAGTTCTGTAAAATAAATATGTAACCTTAACACAGTCACGTATAATATAAATAATTATTATAAATCAACGTAAAACAAGTGTAAAAAGTTTTACCTCGCACGTTTTTGGGCATAATTCGCAAAATAATTCTATTTTTATATCTCCAACGTCAGTATGTAAAGTTACGCTCTGTAAATGAAAATTGTTGATAAGTTGTTACCATTTATGTATATTAACGAATATGCAATTTGTAACATTAATGACAAAAATAAAGATAACACCCGCACCATCTTTAGTAAAGTGATCCATTAATTTGCAAAAGAGAAAACATATCATTTGTTATGGTATGTATTCACTATACTATGCGTCAATAAAAAAAAGTGAACGTACATCGATACGTATACATATTGACAGCCATGTTGAATTTTATAGAATTACCAACGAAATCAAGTGTATGAATTTATTTCGAAACGAAATCGAATCATTATTAACATATCAATTTAAAATAAAATGTAGAAGGATATAAAAAAATGAAAAAATGCATATTTATGAAATAAAAGCAATATATTTGAATTATTTGTCAATTATATGGAATATATTTGATGAAAAATAGGCAAATATTTGTAATCAATTTGACTTTGGTTTAAAGCGGTAAGGGATCATCGTAGCAGCGCCACTTATTTCTGCTGAATGTTCCGCTCATTTCTTGTTACAAGTAACGGTTAGGTAAAAAAAGATATTGGATACCGTGGTATAAGTTTAACTTGTAAAAAGCGTATTTAACGTAATTTAAATTGAAAATAAAATTATATTTTGTATAATAAAATAGAAAAGAGGTTGATTGTGAAAATTATCATAAAATAGTGGCAAGAAAATCCAGACGAGTGGCGCGTCTGTGCAAACGGCTCCTCTTTGGTTGCATGACGTAATTGTATTGATCGCGGAAGAAGAGCCGAAAGTCGCGCATTCGCCATCTTGGACGAATTGTGGAAAAGAAGTTTCTGTGTCTCGCAGGCGCGGTACGCTTATAATAATTCTAATCCGTGACAATCCGGACATTAATTAATTTAACTGGGAATTAACCCTTTTGTGAATTAGAAACCCATTTGGAGCGGACCAAGGTAAGTCATTATTTCTTTGATTTACTTCTCCGTCCAAATCTTTTTTTCTACGTGGAAACCTATCTAACTTTGTCGTCTGATCATTCACTTCCAGAAACATTCTTTTTATTTAATATAATTACCATGATATCTTGATCTTTTCTAAGCTGCTAATTTTACCAACTCTCTCTATTGTTGTTTAATTTCATGCATATTTTGACGTGGATCTTCTTGTTTTGGATTTTCTTCATTTTGACATTGCAATTCTGGGGTTGGGTCCAATCTTTGTATTCTATCTATATTCCATATTTTTTAATTATCATTTTTCGTTTATTTCATTTAATAATCCATTATTCTGTTCGTCATCCTTTATTTTTCTTCATTCTATGTTCATCGCATCCATTTCCTTCTCGTAACAAAGCTTTGCGAAACTCTTTTGTCCGCTTTCTACTTTTCGCATCGAGCAACATTATTCTTTATTACCATTCTTTATACAGTATTATTCATCAATTTCGTCCAATTGTATTTGTTAATATTTTCATTTGCAAATTATGATTGATGCGGAACAAACCTGATTCGTATCAGTTAGTTTTTTGCATAATTTAATAACTATCATTCGCGATAGCTTTCTTTTCTCTCTCTCTCTTCCCCCTCTCTTTTCTTCCGTTTTGGTTTATTTAATTGTATTAATAACTATTAACTTTTTATGCTTTTTCTTCATTATACACATGTATTTTTAATATATTATAAACATTGTAGTCAAAGATTAGGAAAGTTTTATTATACCTAACAATTTCATTTTAATATGTGTAAGATTGGAAAAAGTAAATCCTAGTTTCTAAGTTTTGTATAAAATGTCCTTCATATTTATGTTAAGGTATATGTGTGGTGTACATTTTAATATTTCATGGAACTTCTTGATAATGTACAATGATTTAATTTAGAAAAATTATTAATCATAATTTATTTGCTAACAGCTTATAATGATAATAAACATGTCAAAAATACTTCTTTTCAATAATGAATTCGAAGTCACTTCGAATTTTTCAAATGGAACCATATAATTCTTTTTCCATCATATTGTAGAGGATATTAAAATGTATTCAACATGCATGATATAGTTATTCATAATATCAAATTTATAGCAGTAGAAGTAGTAACATTTATCTTTGGTTCAGTCTCTTGAACAAAATAAATTCAAGCACAAAATACAGCTTGGAAATAATTATTTTATTAAATTTTGGTTTAATAAGGTCCAATTAATGTCGTTTTCTGCAATTGTATTCTTCTGTAAAGATTTGAATATGTTATTCTTAAATTGATAGAACAATGTTCTATGATTATATTTATATTATTTACAAGTGACTGAATCAAAAAGACAAATATTACTACTTCATTGGTGTAATTTGATATTACATCAATAAATGTGTCAAGTTATGGTTTTTGAATACATCTTAATATTTTATACTATAATATTATAGAAAGATAATTATTTAGTTTTATTTAAAATACTTAAAATGACATTGAGTTCGCTATAAAAAAAAGTATTTCCAAAATGTTTATTATTGTTATATATTGTGTATTAGACATAGATAAATTTTATTTAACATCTTTGTGAACATATCAAAATATTGGGAAATTTGTATTATTACAGTAACAGATACTCATATTATTATACAATGTAATGATTGTTTGTATGTGTTAGTGAAAAAAAAATAAGCCTGTGATCACAGTTTTCTTTTTTTTTTTTTTTTTTTACTTTACTGAAAGCCTGAGAAAATGCTATAGCTGTAACTACAGCTGTTACTACAGCTGTTTTGTACAACAAAGTGTCAATAATCTTTTTGTTTCGTAACATTGTTGCAAATACTTGAAAAATTGTTAGAATGAACAGTAAACAGGTAATATCAAGGAAAAGATAACTATAAAACTACTTAAAATATTTTTTATACAATGTTAATGAATTATGTAAAAAATATTTTTATTTTATATTACATAAATATAAACTATAGATATATATAAATATCATTTATGTTTTCAGACAAAGGGTTCGTTCTTTGGGTCTGATTGATACTAAATGGTTGCCTGCAGACAGCATGTCTACTCTGTCAGGGCTTGTGTCGAAGGGGGAGAAAGGAAAATCCAAATTTCAATCATTAGACATCAATAGCTTGTACCGGGTGAGTAGGGTGAGTTGGCTAAACAGTTTTGTTCTTTCCCTCCATCCTTATTTGTTATTTCCTTATTTTTGCTCCTATCTTCCCTCCAGCTTTTCCATTCTTTATACCTTTTTTGAGTATATTTGCTTGTCCTATTCATTTATTTTGTATTTTTGTAATAATTATTGTATATATTACTATTAAAAATTAGAAGTATTAACAAGCAATTGATTGCTTAAAGGAAAGTGGGATTGGTATCCGATTTATACTTGCAGGGAGAATCTTTAGAACAACATCAGCAAAAAAACACACTACCACGCAAACATGGAATGCAAAGTCTTGGGAAAGTGCCTTCGGCACGGCGACCTCCTGCTAATTTGCCTAGTTTAAAAAGTGAACATAGCAGTAACGATCCAGCTGTCAGTCTTGTGCCAAGCGGAGGAAGTGGTTGGGCTACTACCAAAGAGTCAACAACTACCACTACTGCTACAACAACCACGACTGTAACTGCATCAGATACATCCACTGTAACTTTCGTAAAAATATTCGTTTGTTACGTAAATTTTAGACTTCATATTTCTTCAAAAATATCTGTTAAATTATATAAAGCAGTATATATTTTCTATATCTAAAAATTTATATATATTTATTGTTATTATTCTATACATTCTATATATATGCTATTTTATGCTTTTACTTTCCATACAATTATTGAGGATTACAGAAGTAATTGATGAAATAAATTATTTTATTTTTAGGCAAATTCTTCAACAGCACAATGTGTGACAGGAACCATCACAACATCATTACATCCATTACTCCCAGGGCAACAAAATGCTTCACAGTCTTCATATTCTTCCGATGTAAACAACAAATCATCATGGAGTGCAATAATGAGCAGATCTGGAGATGGTATGTAAAGTTATATCATAAAAAAGAGCATGTAACATATTTGTTGTTTGATATAAGACTGTTATATGAATATGTGTACAGTTGTATGTACAAAATATATACAAAATATGTGTACAATTTTCCCTTTAAATTTTGTTGTACTTGTAATTATTGACATCATTTATGTATATATAAAAACACCCTGCAATAGATTAATGATATTTATGCAGTATAATATAAGTTCATCATACATTTGGTCTTTAAGCAGGATATATTTTTTCTTATTTTCTCGTTTGCTTTATTTTAAATATTATTTATGAATTATTAACTTACACGAACTAGTAACTACTATACTTGTTTCATAACTTATAAAGCATAATATATTTTGTAGAATTTTATTTGTTGTAAACCTACTGTAATTAAAAATTAGTATAATATCGAATTAATGATCACGTAATCATAATGGGATTTTTCATTGCTATTGAAATATAGGTACTGTATCAGGAGGCCAACAACAGTCACAACAACAGCAGCAGCAACAGCAACAGCAAACGGCAAGTCGGGAATTAAGTGCGCAATACGGACCTGGACCAAGTTTACGACCTCAAAGTATTAAAAATTCTATTATTATATATTAAAAATGTTAAATAAATGATTCTTTTTATTAAATGAAATAAATAATTTATTTTAGCGGAAGGAAGTTGGATACAAGGTGGAAGTCGTACAGCCAGTGGTGCAGGAATAGCAACTACAGGTCCTGGAAGTGGGAGTTCAGGGGTCCAGGCCCCCCCTTTGAATATCACTGGATCAGGCGGACATACGGACATATCTGCTGGCGGGCGACAGAACTTGGTCCAATCTCCCAACATGGGAATGGGCCAGGGAGGCCCTCATAATTCTTCAAACAATCAGAATGCTGTGAGTTCTAGTTCTCATCAAGTCGGTCCAAATCTACATCACTACAGAGGACTTATTCCTCCATTTGTAAGCTTTATTATTTATATGTTTTATCGTTGACAATATTATTTGATTTAGTTCATCGAATTAACTTTTTTGAATATATCTAGATGTACAGAGGAAATTTTTCTGGTGGATTTCCTTCTCAATTTCCGGCAAATACAAATTCTGGCGCACCTAGACCTCGATTCAATTATCCCTCAGAACGATTTCCTCCTCCGCCTGTTCGTCAACAAGAACGCGAACGTGTTCCCGAAGAAGAAATTATTACACGACCAATTATTAGAGAAGAAGATCTTACTCGAATGGACGATATTTCTCGCGATGCTGGTTGGGCAGCACATGACGATATTGATTATAATCAAAAGCTTGCCTTCAGCGACGACGAACCTGATCCTGAACCTTCCAAAAAAGATGAAAGGAAAGACAATAAGGAAGAAAAAATAGAGGAAAATTCAACAGATGACAAAGAGAAGACAAGAGATAACCGTGATAACCGAGAAACTCACGATAATCGAGATTCGAAAGAATCCCGAGATCAAGCGACTCATCGTTCGTGGACTCAAAATACTTTATCCCGTGATTATCGTGGATCGAACGGGTCTGGTAGTTATAGCGGTCAGTCACAACTGCATTCGGTGCATTCTTTAAGAGGTCAGAACATTTATGTGACTTAGGTGCAAATCTATAGAGTTGAATTCATTTTCATTTGTACTAGTTAAACTAAACTAACCACTTATGTACATCGTGTTATATCTCGTAAATTTGTTTGTTTATCACTTTCGTCTTCACTTTGAAAACAGGTGTAGAAGATGACGAAGCGTGGAACGAGAGACGCAGACTGAAAGTTGTTGAAGTAGCGTCGGCTGTTGAACGCGCTCGACAACGGAAAGAAGAGGAGGAAAAACGATATCAGGAATCAACTAGACAAGCGGCAGCTAAAAAATTGCAGGATTTAGAGCAAAAGTTGAAGGAGAAACAAGCTAATGAATCTAAAGGTTTAATAAACGTTCCACCAGTGCCTATTCCAGTTCCTGAGTGGGAACGAGAAAGGGAAAACAGGGAACGAGAAAACAGGGAACGCGAGCGATCCGAAGGAAAAGATGAGAAGTCACTGAACCGTGAATTACGTGAAACTAGAGACGGTCCAAAAGATAACAGAGATTCACGTGATCAGTTAATATCAGATTTTCGACAAGGGGACCGACAGAGTTTCACGAGACAAGATAGTATTCGTAGTGAACGTGATAGAGAACGAGATCGCGATCGTGATCAAAGGGATACGAGAGATCGTGAGCTACATGCTTCATCCTCGCGATATTATAAAACTAATTTACCACCTCGATTTCAAAAGCAACAGGCGGAAAAAATCAATGCTGGTCTTAATCGAGTTTTTCCTAATACCGAAAGATCAACTACGCAATCCGTTCCATTTTCTCAGCAATACGATCCTGGTAGATGGGTTCATAGTCACAGCTCTTTAAGTAAGTGCAATTATTTTTTGGCCTCTTCGATGATAAGCTTGAACGGATGCGTATAGCAGATGGAAGAAATATAGGAAGATCATAAGTCAGTCAAAGACGTTAATGTTTTCAATGTTTCAAAATTCTAAATAGCAATTTAAAGTTGTGAAAGAAATTTTAAATATCTATTCACAAGCTACTTTAACACCCTTACGGCTGTATCAATCGGTGTCTCGTTGTTTAATATTTTAATTTATGATCGAACTATATCGCTTCCACTAATTATAGATGCACGCATATATATATATGTATATATCTATATATATTTTTACCATACGCGCGTACTTTTGCATGTATCTATATTACACATACGAACATACAAGTATGTTTACGTTGAACAAATATATGTCTACTCATGAATGTCTGTGATAAAAAAATAAGCATTTAATATTTTTGCTTTGGAAAATCTGAAATAATTATTTTCGTTGTTCTCAATTTCTGTTATTTTTATCTACATGTGAAAAATTATTACTGTTATATTCAACGAATCTTGTATTAGTAGACAACAACTTAAAAGCATCATCATCACATGGAGCGTCACAACGCCGAAGTAGAACAGATTCAGATATTTCCACTTCGATGGATGATGATCGACCTCCATCCCGAGATTATCGTGGTTCTCTACTTCGAGACGATCGATATCGTCATTCTTCTCATCGACCGTATGACACACGCAAATCAGGTGGTTACTACGATGAGTATACTCGCAGCTGTAGAGAACACGACTATGATGACAGACATTCTCGTGATTCCTGGGAACGTGAAAGATACTTCGACGACACTAAAGATCGAGATTCAAAGGATAGCATAGAGTCCAGAGATAACAGAGAAACTCGCGATATTCGTGATAATCGCACTACCAGGGATACTCGAGATGCGAGAGAAATTCGAGAAAGAGATAACAAGGATAAAAAGGATTATGATAATTATATAAAGGTGTTAAACTTTATTATTACTAGTAGTAGTAGTATTTTTATTTATCTTGCCGATCTTATCAATAGTATATTATTTTAAATCTTCGGAATTTATAATATTTTTTTATAAATTCTATATTACTAATACAATGAATATATGTTTACATGTTCTAACTCTTTTTTTCAAACTTATGTTCATCTGTAGGATCCCTTTGATGATCGTAATCGTGAACGTGATCGTGAACGTGATCGTGAACGTGATCGCGAACGTGATCGTGAACGTGATCGCGACCGTGAGCGTGAACGTGAACGAGAACGAGATCGCGATCAAAGAGAAAGATCGGAAAGTACTGAATGGCGCGAAGAACGTATCATTCAAGATAGAATGATCGATAATCGTCGTGATATACAGAGAGAAGAACGAATGGAACGCAACGAACGTCCGCAAAGACCAGATTCTCGTGATAGTCGTGCTTCTCGAGAATCAAAGACGTCTTTGCGAGATGATGATTCGCACAAATTGCGAGACTGCAGTTCCTGGGTAAATGAGGTTGCCGATTATGAAGAAAATAAACGAGATGTCTATCATGAAGATATCCGAGAAAGAGAACGAGAAAGGGAACGAAGGCAACCGCTAGGACCTGTAACTAAAGAAAGAATCGAAGCAGATGAATTAAAAAATGAAAAGCGTAATCTAACTCAATTAAAACGAGCAAGTTCCGATCAAGATAAAAAAGATCAGACGAAAGAATCATCATCGACTATAGAAGCGAAAAAGGAAATGGATGTTTGGAATAGAAAGGTCGATCGAGTTAATGAAAATAATCGAGTAATGGAAAGAGGTGATAACTCGCCAAAAGCATGGGCGGATGCTGTTTCTCCGACGTTCGAAAAAGAAGAAGAAAAAACTTCAGAACCTATTAAGAACGACAAGGATTCGGAGGATTTGAAGCAAAATTTCGAGAAGTTAAGTTTAGAAAAAAGGGAAGACACGTTGAACGAAGATGAAGCGGCGGAACAACAGGTGAAGGAAGATAAACGAGAGAAAAATATTCGGAATAGAACTAGTAGTGGCGGATCAAATTCCAGAGTGCGTGATTCTCGAGGTGGACGTCAATGGGGCAGCACCTATAGCGTGTATGTACGAGGTTGGCGTGGTCCAGAAACAAGAGGACGAAGAGGTGGACCTAGAGCCGCCACTAGACCAGCTTCTGCTAGAAGTGGTTCATATGGACATACGGATTCGGAAAATAGCGCTGATGAAGTGTCTGGCTCAACAGAGTCTGGCAAAGAGGAGAAGAAATCGGCTAGATCACCAAAACCTGGTCAAAAAGCAGAAAAAGAAGAACGCAGTCGTGAACCAATAGTGTCTGCTCGAGATGAAAAACGGGCCGACTATTCTCAATCACAACGCAGCGAAAAACGAACTTACGATAGTAAAGTAAGTCGTGAAGGTTTTGCACCTTCGGGTGAACCGTCTCGCCGCGGTCGAGGAAGTAGTTTCCGAATTCGAAGTACAACTGCTACCGGCAGCCGAATGGAGGGATATGGACCTCCATCTAGTAAGAGTCCTTTTTCCTCCGAGCGCAATATTGATGAAAAACAAAATTCTATGCGACAGAATCCTTCAACGCCTACTCCGGAAAAGGAGGTAAATTCTCTATTACCATCACAGAACGAATCTACGGACGATAAAATTATAGCAAAACAACAAGCACTTACTGCTGGAATAACTGGAAAGCGTGCCAAATCTCCAAACCAGCAGTCTCAACAAACTCAACAATCTTGTAACAAGCAAGATACAAGTCACACGAGCAGCAATGCTCCTTCTCAAAAAGTACAAGTTACAAGAAAAGAGGAATCTCGCTCAAAAAGAACTCGCAGTGGAAGTAGAAGGGTAAGTTTTAGGTAATTTGTAAACGGTTTTTTCATTCTTTATATTCTTCCTTTTTTTCTTGCCTTGTTTTTTCTTTTATTCTTAATAAACATTTAAGTCGTTTCTATATAATGTTATTTTAACAGACTAAGCAATAATTTACATTTGAATCCATTCCATGATTATAGGGTAGAGATAATCGTGAATTGCGTTACCGTGGCAGTGGTAGTAACGTATCGAAGCAAACATCTTCGGATGTAGGAAACGAAGATTGGGAAACCACGTCTGAGAACAGCGAGGATCACGCAGAGGATCACAAAGAATCACGTAATAGTCGTAATAAACAATTTTCTGCGCGTGCAAGCACGGGTAGTAATCAAAATGTCGTAGCGTCAAACGTGCATTCACGTAGAAATGAACAGACAGGAAACAATCGGGAACAACGAGAAAAAAATGTAAAGTCTTCCAATACAGCGTCTCGGGCGCCCGGCGCGGAGAAACGAAATCTACAGAATTCCAGTTTCGCCAATCAGAAAAATCATTCCAGCAGCATTCCGCCGTTGATACAAACGGCTCAAGTACAAAACGGAAGATCGAGAAATCAAACTTCTGGTAGCAATTCGACAACGTCGGGTAAATCAATGATAAAGGATAGTACGGTGAATCGTATAGATGAAATAAAATTAAGCGATCCTAATTTAGTTAGTCAAACTCTCAATGATATCAATAAGAGATCCCAAGGAAAGGAAAAAAAGGCTATAATCGATTGCGAAATGGAAACGAATAATTGTACGGAGGATAGTCCTAACATCGTTGAAGATAAAGTTGATTCAGATGGTTTCCAAGAGGTTCGTTCAAAGAAGAATGTAAAAGAATCTAGACATGGCCAAAAAGAAGAGACAAAACCTTTAAAACGTGAAAAGGAGAAAGATAGAGAACGCGATCGTTCTAAGTCGAAAGCAAATGGGGGTTCACAGCAAACGACTTCATTGCAACAAATGCAAAATATACCGCCTTTGCTTGGTCAAGCCATTCCACAACCAGCAAATATGGTACAAAAACAATATGATAGAACTTTACGAAGCCAAAAGCTTGCACCCAGATTCCAAAAACAGCGCTTAGCTAAACAGCAGCAACAGCAACAAATGTGTGCATCTGAGCCAAACGACGCAACTAAAATCAATAATTCATCAAATAATTTCGGTAAAGATTCGTCAAGCGGTGGCCCTGCACCTCCACCATCTGTAAACGCTTGGGATAAACCGTTTACAACGAGTCAATTACAATCGAATTCTCCATCAGCTGTTCCTACTGACATCCAGTTGATAACTGGTTTATCTACGCAGAGCGAACATGGTCATATTCACAGCCACGAAGTTAATGAGCAGACAAATTCTGGTAATAGTAGCCAACGAAATTCACCAAATGGCGAAAAAAATGCTGGAAAAAGTTTAAAAGACCAACTGATTGAAAAAAATTCAGTCTCTGATGTTTCTTCGCCACCTGTGCAAACGTTAATTTTTGAGAATACGAATTATTCAAAAACTACCAAGGCTGGTCCTTCTGATTTAGCAGTAAAAACCAAATTTCCGAATCACATAAAAGCTCAACAACAACGTGTTGAAAAACGCACAGATTTGGAAGAAGAAGGTAATACCGCTGCCACCATTCAACAACAACAACAACAACAGCAGCAACAAAGTCTACCTGTGGCATTTTCAAATAAACCAAGTGACTTGATAAAAGATAAAAATCAAGAGCCGATTCAAATGCCTCTTTCATTTAATAAAAACGAAGATAACGCAGATATGAAATTAGATTTCACCTTTGATTCAGATCTCTCTCAATTAACCGAAGACAAAAGTAAAAGCTTAGGAATGACCCGATCTATGCACATGGCTACTGGCCAAAATACTATTTCACCTTCTACGGCAGAGCTTAACTTAAAAATTGCATCGGTAAAAAAAGTATGGGAAAATGCACCTATGCCAACCGTAGTCGAGCACGAGGATGGTAATGTCGTCAATACAGCTAATACTTTCCCTCAAGCGTTCGAAAGTACGGATGTTGATGACAGTTACAGCCCTCATCAACAATACAATCAAAATAACATGAAAAATGAAATAACTACTTCAACGAATGTGTGCAAGGTGAGAAATCATTTCGCGAACATTATATCATGTTATCATGCATGCATATCTAAACTATTACATCACTAGAAATTGACTCGACATTCAGTATAAATTTGAGTAAAATGCATTTTTTCCAGTTTGTTCATTCTGTTCTTTACTCCGATCTTAACGTTCTTTACTCGTACTTGAAAATTCCCTTAAATAGTTATCATGGTGAAAATCAGAAAGGTAAGTGGCTAACGCGCATTGTTTCAATTTTATTTCTATTAGAGAGTCGTTTGTTCATTTTTTTTTTCATTCTTTTTGTTTTGTTTCTTTTTGTCCCCATTCTTTTCTCTCTCCTGTTTTGGCATATCTCTTCTAAGTATTAACTTCAGCAAATACTCATTTTACATATCAATTACCTTCGTTACCATTGTATTATTAAGATATTATCGTACTCATCATCATTATCATTTTTGTTATATTTTTTTCTTTCAAATTATTTATTGTCCGTATTATCATTGCTTTTATTATTTGTTGCATTAATATCATAATCATCTCAACAGTTATACCCCTTTATTGGATATAATCTCTTTATTATTGATTTTCCTCACTTAATTAAACTTACGCGGTTAGCGATGAACCTAACTATTTTCACCAGAATTCAGAAGAAGATTTAGAAAAAGAAGAGAAAATAGTTTCCCAAAATTCACATTATTCCGTCAGCATCGATTAGAACGGCAGTTGATAGTGATGTAAATAGAAAACTAAAAATAACGAAACACCATGTCCCCTGTGGGAAGATGCTGACTCTTTGCCTGATGCGCAGCTGGTTCCCCCGCAGGTGAAGCCGCAGCAACAATCCTCGGGCAGCAGCAGTGGTCAGTCTGGTTCAACGGTTCCCGGGCCAAGTCCTATTGGAGCAGGTCAAAGTCCTATAGGGCATCCTCCTGTCAGTCTCCAAGGACCATTGAGCCCACCTCCATTCAATTCCACGGGACAACCTTCTCATATTAATTACCAGGTGATAAATTATTTATACTTTTCATGTTTCATGTATTTCGCATTATTGCAGAATCTGTCATAGACTATAGAATATAAATTTTGTAACTTAGTATTGTGCTTAATGTGCATCTCTATTTTGTTCTATTACTATCATTATTTTATTTTAAATATTTTTATTTTTCAGGAGTTTCCCCAATATCCAGGATCTCAAGCTGCGCAATATGGTAGCATGTCTGCTATACCTTCTCCGCCAGCCGTGTTATTTAACACTGGCTCCGGTCAACTTCCAGCTCAAGCAGGTGGTCTTTATGGAGCGTTTCAGTTAGACCAGAGCCGATCTCCTTTTACACAATATCCACCATATGCGCCATCTCTTCAAAATTCGTTCAGTCAACAGAACGTTTATTTGCAACAACCCCCACCTCCGCCACCGCATGCACCAAATGCGCCAACTCCGGATATGTATCAAAGCAATCTTTCACAGTACCGGATCGTAAGTAATTGTCCTGTGTAACGTACCTCGTTTCGCATTCGAGAAAATCGTTTCAACAACTACAAATCACATACAAATATCGTTCTCTATCGCAATGCGTTGCTACATGAATAAATAATAAAGAAAGGAAGGGAACGATTATTCGGTGCTGAAATTAATTTGATACAAGAATATGTATACAGGATGTTCTGTGAGGTATTATTTGATCATCTTGATTCATATGTTGAACATACTCTGAATAAAAAAAATAACATATGCAATAAAGATTTGTTTCGTTTCGTTTTATTTTGTTAATCAATTAGATACTCTATTATTACTCTTGTTGAAGTTATATGCATATGAGGATATTTTCTGTTTAAAAAAGTTTAGTATATTTGTCTAAGTCGAATTTAAAAGCTTGAACCCAATATCATACACAAGCTTTGTGTTAATTATTGTGTTAGTTATTGGGAATACACGTGGTTAAAATTTGTTGAATATCTCATTGAACATATGTATATATAATATAATAAAACATATGTATATATATATATATAATAAAATACAAGAACGTTAATTTTTCGCAGACCGCAGCTGCTGCTCCGCCATTTGGACAAAATCAGCAGCTTAGTAATAATCCAAATACAGTTCTTATTAGCTCTTCTTCAAATTCTTTGATATCAGCCAATGTGAAGCCATCCTCTCAACCAATTGGAGCTATTGGAACTAAAGCTCCTCATTTTCAAGCACCGTCTGCTCCTCAACCAAACCCAGTACGTCTTAGTTTAGTTTAACGACATATGGTTAATACTTATTTAATTTCCTGCACGAAGTTATTTATCAGATTATTTGCAAGATGCGTATATCTTTTTTTTTTCTTTTTTTTCTTTTTTTCTTTTTTTTTTTTTTTTAGTTAACGTACATACCATATGATCCAAATCAAGTACTCGGCGTGAGTGGCAGTTACATGGGCAATTCCCAATTGGTACAGAGACCCGGTCCGAACGTACAAGCCTCGGCTAATAGTTATTATAGCGCAACTTCGGCTGGTAAGTAATGAAATGTATACGTATTGATAATTCCTAAAATAAACTATCATTATTATATTTTCATTTATGATTCTTTGATATTTCTATTTATTTTAGATGTATTTCCCGGATCGCAAACAGGTTTTTATCAGCCAGGAGGTGCTACACAGCAAACCGGTACTCATTATGGACTTCAGGGATTTGGTCAGCACAGCCAAAGTTTGGCAACTGGCAGTGCTGCTCCTGTTGGACTTCAAAACTTCAGCTCAGGCTTTTTATCTAGTTCGGGGTTACAGATTGCTGCAGCAGCTCAGCAGTTTCGTAATCCAACAGGAGGACTACCTGGACCAGCAAACACAGGCCCTACTTTTCTTAGCAAACATCAACCACAAGAACAGCCTAGACAATTAAAGAGTCCATCGGGGAATCAGCAAGATGTGCTTGCATCAGTTTTCAGTTCTAGTAAATTGAATTACTTTTTATTCAGTATTATGGCGTGCTTTGGAATCTATATAATGTCAACAAAACTTTGCAGCACCACAAATTCCATCTCCGAAATCAAGAAACTGTAAGCAACAATCTTCATCTCAACAACCACAACCTAGTCCAACGCAACATCACAAATATCAACAGTATCAAGGTGTTAGTCAGTCAACTTTGGTAAGTTATTATGCTTAGATCATCAATAATAAACTGTATTTGCTATGTTCTTACATTTATAATTAAGTCTTTCAGTCTGCTGAAGCAAATTGTAAGTTAGAAGAACAATAAATAATAATTATAGAAATGAGATTACAATAGTAGGAAATAGGTAATTAATTTTTTGATAAAATTGACAATAATAAGTAACTAATATTTACAAAGGACAATTGATAAAATTGTAATATATAGAATATTAAGTTAAAAAAGAAAAGATTGATAATGATGAAATTATTATAGATTTTACAACAAAATATTCGTGGCATGGGCATGCCACCACGTGCTGGAATTCAACCATCGCAACAAAGATATCCACCGCCCATTCAGAGACCAGTTGTTCCATTTACACCGGGTCCAAATCCGAATAATCCTACGCAACAACAGCAGCCACAACCTAATTGTATGCCGTCGCAACAGCAGCAGCAACAAGTTCAAATAAACCGCCACAGACCGAATCTGCATCAACAGCAACAACAGCAACGAAATATGAAGATGCAACAACAATATTATTCTACTCAAGGTTCGTATTTATTATATCACAATAATGCTAATATAAACAACTGTTGTAGTATCATCGAATTAAAAAAATCAAACTAATTCTTATATTGTTTTATTTTTTCCTTTTAGGAAACGTCAAAATGGACACAAATGAAAAAACAGATTCGCACAATGATAAAATCAACGATGGTAGCTCTGGTGCTCAGCAAGGAGGCACTAAGCCAAACGTAAATTCACAAGACAATGACAATAAGGAAGAAGTGAATCAACAAAACGAGTGAATTGTGACAAAGAACATTCGATCTACCTTTTAAAAATGCAATTTGCAATCATATATAATGATGCGACATCGATCGAAAGGTAAATGATAATGATCAACTTGTCATACGTGTGGAGCGATTTGAACTCCAACTGATATTATATTTGTCGATTTAAAGCGGCTTGCGAGCTTAGAATTCGTAATTAATAATTTGGCCATGTCTAGTTAGAATAATTTAATCATGGTGTATCAAAGAAGGAAAACGATAGGTGATATTGTTGTTATACATACCAATGCTTCTCCGAATTAACAATCATAAATGTTTTACCTTTCATGAATTCTCAACAAACAAATCGCTTTTATCGAATATTCCTTTCTGTTCGAAAAAATATTGCAAATAGTAAGACGGCAGCAATGTCGAGGATCTAAGACAAATACCCGAAGTAAAATGAAACCTGATCGATACCATCGAGAATAATTATCATCTGAAAAAGTCCCTATAAATTACGTCTTTCAACATCAGGGACATTAACACGTTGTTCAGTTAAAAGATAAATAAATAAATAAATAAAAGAAGTTAAATGATTAGACTGACGCGCACAACGTATATTCACTCGATGTCAATCGATCATCCGAATCAATTAATTACATTATCAACTGTGAAGATAAAAAAGATGTGCACAAGACTTATGTTTCTGTATATGGACACGACGGCGGTCTGTGGTATACGATAATATTAAAATCAGATTTTCGTGAAACGTAGTTCGACAAAGATATTACACGATCGTCGCTATTATTTGTAGAGTATCACTAAAATGAAAAAAGAACAAATCGATGAAAAAGACTGTTGTTGTGTATATCAAAATTAAAACAAGAAAGTATATACATGCGATGATCGTACGAATTTGCATGACGTTCCCTAATATGACAATTAAAGAAGTTCGTGTACATTAATCATTTATTGATATACTGTGAGGTCATGGTGAAGCTTGTGAAAAATAAATAGTGCAACAATCGTTTATAGTACTGAATATATTATCATGACCTAACCACTCTCAAAAAGAGTATCGATTATTAGAAAAATAAATAATACAAGGAGTATTGCTTACAGAAATTCGAAATGCGTTCGATTTTTCGTGTATAGTAATATTCCACTAGGTTGCAGCATTGTCTGTCGCAACGTACATGTGTAGAAGAAGAATTGTATACTCCTTGCTTTCGTTGCGGTTCTAGCACTACGATAATACGATAATAATTATTATTTTATTTTAATTTTATTTTATTTGTAATACTATTGTCATCATTATCATCATCATTATTTCTATTGTATTACTATATTGCAACATATATAATATATGATCATCACCATCGCCGTCGTTGTTACTATTACCGCTGCTATTGTTATTATTATTATTATCATTATTATTATTATTATTATTATTATTATTATTATTATTACTTATTACTTATTATTATATTGTCACTAATCCATACTATTATAGCAAAAAAAACATTACGGAGATTACTACTGCTATTGCTGCTTCTACTACTACTGCTACCAACACCACTACTACTGCTACTGCTGTTGCTACTATTACTATTCCTATCATTATTATTATTATTATTAATAGTAGTAGTACTAGTATTATCATCAGCATTGCTATCATAATAATAATTACTATTATTGGCTGTAATATATGGCTGACATCGTTTCTGCTGCTGCCTTCGTTATCATCATTTCATTGTCAATGCCATCGTTGCTCGTCATCGTCGTTGAAATCATCATCATTACTATCATTCTCCATCCCCGTTATAATGATAATGTTATATTATTAATATTATTATGCAAAATTTTTTAAAATAAATAATAGTATATAAAAGAGATAAATTTTATTAATTTTTTTGAAGTGACGATTACTCGTTTAATTAAATATGTTTTATGAAATCGTTGAAATATACACTGCCAATCTTGTCATCATTTCGTATAAAAGTTACATAAATTCTTACTAAAGTTTCTTCCATAATTCTATAAAAAAGATGAGAGTACAAATCAATAAGAATTTTAATTTTTCTGAAATAAATTTAATAAAAAAATATTGTTATCGCTTAATTACTTTACACTTCTTCATATGAGTATCTCCGTAAAAAGCTTAATAATCATAACTGTAAATGTATGAACAATAGCGTGAAAGCACGCGCTTGAAAAATAGTTGAGACACCGGTGCCTTTGACTTACTGCCATAAATAAATTTGTATTTTCTCGGATAGTTCTGAATAATATCGCAAGTGATTATTATGGCTTCAAAAATAATTAGTCAAATAAATCAGTCTTCTATTATTTCATTCATTGTTATTACGCATTGTAGCTAATAGCTTATAATATCAGTAATAGTACTAATAGTAGTAGTGCCAATAGTAATAGTAGTAGAAGTAGTAGTAACAACACCTCTTTGTTTATGTGATTATTATAACAGTATAGCATTATGGATTGTAACATTAACATATAATTAGTTATTGTTCTTGATACTGTTACTGATGTTACTACAGCGTTTAATACTACAATAATATTCTTCCAGTAGTATTGCTTCATATTTCTTAATACATATATCACATTTTATATTCATTATAACATATACCATTTTCCGATATTTAGCTATAATTTTCATGATATTTCATTACATTTCATTATCTTTTATTAATGATACCAATATTACTTAAAAATACTACCACTAACCGTCGTCGTTGTCATCGTCGTTGTTGTCATCATTATCATTCTAATCATTGTTATAAATTTGATATACCAATTTTACGATACTCTCAATTAGTATAATAGAGCGTACCTTTATAATCATAATCGATTGTCATTATCATTGTCATTGATATTATTACCCTTATTGTCAACATCATCGCTAACGATATAGACATCATTACTTTCACACATATATTATTAAATAATATTATCCTTACAAGTGAATATTTAGCGGCTGACAACACATGGATGAAGAAATCGAAGGACATGTAAGTAATACGGCGCAGAAGTGCAGAAACCGATTGTGTGAAAGTATCTTGAAATATTTCAAAGACTTAACGTATAATTGATTTATCCATTTGCCTATTATCGCTTATGTGCGATGTGATCTTCTGGATTGTATATGAAAAATATAACAAATAAGATGCAGGCGCAAGGGTCTGTCGATTACAATGTAATCAAATAATAATAATGAACAATTTATCATAGTCGTGTAATATATATCGATACCTTTAATAGTAGCGAAAAGTATGTACTGTTTTGACTACAAATATTTTTAATTATTTACTACTGATGTAGAATCTGGAAATGCTACGTATGCATTGGAAAATATGAGTAAGCACTCCGTGTATGTATGGAACGTATGCAAGTAGATAGCGGCAAAATGTTAAAATGTATGTATGGACGTGATATTGATAATAATTATTTTTTCGGTTTATGTGTACATGTATTTCTGTATGTTTCATTTTGAAACTAAATGTTGTTTTCAAATGCTGCAAAATTACGCTACTGATTGTATGCTGCGAAAATAGTGAAATTAAATAGTGCGATAAATTGCTCTTTGTAAATCTTAAAAATGTAACATAATAATATGACGGACCCTCGTAGCCAGCTTTAAGTTATAAAACATCTATGATTTTATCTATTTACAATTAAAATTTAACTTATATAAATATCTGAATAATTCAAACTTATATAAATAATTAAAACATGAAAATAAAATGAATACTGATAAAGCGTTATTCTTGATTTATAATCGCAGTACTTTGCAGTATTTGCACTGTCTTACGACTAATATGAACTTATTTCTATATCTTTAAAAGTAAAACGTTTTAGATATCATTTTTTCTTTTATTCTTAATAATTTAATTATACACACACAAGTAAAAATATTTAGTATATTTCGTACTTTTAGATATTAGATAAATACAGACTTTGATGCAAAAAATAATTAATAAAAATTAAATTAGTAATAAAAATATATATCGGTCTAATACAACAGAAAAAAAACACTTTTTCGTTGTCTATCATATGTATATCGTATATCATATCTCGTATCAGAGAAAGACCGAAGAGGTAGTTGAACATACGATGTATATAATTCGTCATAGTGAAGTGGTTTAAAGTAGAATGAAATTGACACGTAAGGTAATTTTTTACGAAGATTCTTCATAACTATTGTTGCTTTTGATCATTGTTGTATTTATACATAAATTTCTTCTTCTTTTTTTAAACCAGTAAAATTAATGGGGAATGAGAAAAGTGCCCTTAATGGGCTGAAAATTGACGAAAAACCTGTGGAAATAACTGATTTTTGGACGCATTATATGGCCTGTGTGAATGGTTACAATGCACAAAGGATTTCAGTGTTTGTCAGTGAGCCATCTTTACATTATAATGCAAATTTTGGAAATCCATCGCCCTTAGAGAAAGCTGCAAAGGTTAACATTGATTCATTAATTACCTTACATATTGTAGAGTGTCACAAGTACATGTATCAATCGTCCTTAATTTTCTTTTTAGTTATATTATTTTAGCTAATTAAAAAATGGATATGTGTAACAATAATATACTTATGTTTCAGAGTCTAATGTTATATAGACATCCATGTATATTGAAGTACGTTTCTTCATGGTCAAAAGGTAGTAAATTTTTTCTAGCTACTGAACAAGTTAAACCTTTAATTCAATCAATAGAAACCCAGAATACACTGCAAATATGCATGGGCTTATATAGTATTTTACGTGCATTGGTTTTTCTTCATGAAAAAGCATTTGTATCTCATAATAATCTTTGCGAAAGTTCTATTTATGTTACACCTGAGGGATGTTGGAAACTTGGAGGTCTGGAATGTCTATGTAAATTTAATGATTTGACTTCTTCTTATTTACAAAAAATAAAAAGCTACAGATACGAGAAAGCGATTTCTACTAACGAAGATGCAACTATCACTTTAACAAATTTTACAACTATTGATGTATATGCATTTGGAGTTTTAGCTGAAGATATATTGAGACAAAAGGATCCAGGTAAACGGTATATAATTAATTAAAATTATACTCTATTTTAAATAATTATAAACAAAAATCTTAATGGATAAATGTTCTGTTCTATTTTTAGATGATGTACCTAGTCTTTTAGAGTTTAAACAGTTCTGTAAAGAAAATCTGCAAAATCCAGATCCTTCTCTAAGGTGCGAACTGTCCCATGTACTACAACATCCATTCTTTACCCATGATTTTATGAGAATATATGCATTTTTAAATGAGTTAGTGTTAAAAAGTAATAAGGAAAAAGAAATATTTTTTGGGTAAATATTTAAAAAAAAATTATTAATCTCTTGTGTGCTTGGTAATAGTAAAAATTTTTAATCATATTACAGAACCTTAATAACACAATTAAGAATGTTTCCTGAAAATATTGTAGCTGAACAATTAGGTCGTTTACTTCTTTCAAGAATGGTTTTATTAGATACAACAGCACAAGAACAGCTTTTACCATTTATATTAAAACCAAAAGGTAAAATAAAAAAAATAAAATTTTGTATTTAATATAAATTGAGGATCCATGATTTTATTTACAGATGGAAATGACAATACCGATAGCAACTTATTTTCAATTTCTACATTTAAGGTCTATTTGGTACCCAAACTATTGCAGATGTTTTGTATAAGAGATGTATCAATACGTTTAGTACTTTTGTCATATTTCAATTCTTTTGTGCATATATTTCAAGTAGATGAGTTGAAATCTCAAGTACTTCCTGAATTACTTGTTGGAATTAAAGACACAAATGATCATCTTGTATCTGCAACATTAAAAGCATTAGCTGACATAGTTCCAATCTTAGGCGCTGCCACAGTAATCGGTGGTAATAGAGGGAAGTTATTTACAGATGGACGACCAAATAAACTGAAAGATAACAAGAAAACTAAGAACGATATAAATGTTGAATTCGTGGTTCCTACGGATAGTATTCAAAAAGTAATTGATTTACCTGAAAGGCCATCTCCAGATGGAGGTGAAGATAAAAAAGAGATTACTTCTTCCATTATCGAAGAAGAATACACGTGGCCTGATTGGGACATACAAGAAACTGCAGACGTGCATGCTCGAATTTCACAGTCTTCCGACGCAATTTTTCAATCTCAGTCCAGTTCCAATGATATTTCGATTTTGGATTCAACATTAAGGATTACTACAGATGCAGTATTAAATATAGATAAAAATAAAACAAGCGAATTGAAATTAACAAAGAAGTCAGCTGGTATTATATCCGATATTTCAGAGCTTGATATTAAAAATTCAAAATTAATAGATACTTGTAAAGAAGAATATGATTATTTCACAGACATGGAGCCTGTGATAAAGAAGACACAGATTTTACACATACAACAACCACAAATATTATCAAAAAGTGTATTTGACATAAAAGCTCTAAATGGATTAGAAACATCTGAAGAGAATAATGGCTGGGAAGAGGATTTAAGCGATTGGGGAACAGAAGATGTTCATGAAATAAAAACTTGAATAAATATATATTACTCCTTATAATATTTTTTGTATATATTTTTATTTAAAAAAAATAAGTTAATTGAAATTATTTGTTTAACCCATCTGCTACCACATGTCACACATATGTAACACATTCTAAAAGCCTCTTAGATTATCTACTAATTTGGTATTATTACATATATAAAAGTATATGTCGTATTATGTAACATATTGAAAATTTGAAACTTGGGCTGTGAAAAGTGATTTTCTCCTTAAACAGTGCTAACGAAAGGGATACTTTCCCTACATAAGATACTGTAACTTTCCCAAAAAATTTATAGGCATTCCTAATTTAAATAATGTAAATTTCGTACAAATAAACGCAATATTTGATTAAATTAATATAATGTACATATATGTATATTTGGTACGTATATTATATAAGAAATTGAGAAGCTTCTCAGGACAAAGATATAACAGACAAAGATATTTCAAGGATCACATGCAATGGTGGAAATCATATCATTTCAAGGTCATCATAATTTTTTTAAATAAAAATATATATATACATATTTCTTGATATCTTTATAAATGATGATAATGAATTAATAAGTATGCCAATCCCAACATTTAATCTTGAGATATTTGTGTCTAAAGTGTTGTACATTTATGTTCAATCGATAGATGGCACAATTTAGAAAATTTGTTAACTTTTGAGATTTTAAATGAAAATTTAGAGCATACGAACAAGGAATTTATCAAGATTAGTTATATCCCTGGTTTTATTTAAATATTCTCTCTAGTTTCAAGTAAGTTTAAAAAATCGTCCAAATCGGTGGACCATATAACACTATAACACCTAGTGGTGAAACAGTCAAACTAATGTTTTTACGAAATTAAAGGACTCAAATTTCTCGATCTATAAGACGAATTCTTGAACTGTTCGGATTAAATCAAAGCTTTAACTTCCAGAAATCTTCTCTGTATAATATTATTTCAATTTCTTACATAAATAATTAATTATATATATGCAATTAGCGCAAAAGGTTCTATTTTGTGCATAATGAGTGCCATCTATCAGTAAGTTAGTGGAACCTAACTACTAATATGAAGCAAAATTTTTAACTGGTAGATGGCGCTATCACGACGAGGACGCAACGAGTGTACACGAGAACTTCCTTTTGATACGTGGAAGTCGTGGAATATTCAAGGGCAGTGTTTCGAAAAGGAGTTTTATTATATTTATTGGTAACATGGTAAGTAAAGATTAATGTAATTCGATAAATAAGATTCCTAATTATTTATACAAATGATTTAATATTAAAAGAAGTAGTAGATGCATGTTATTCAAAAGGATTCGAGGAATGATATTCATGCTACAACATGTAGCTGATTATTATATACTGTTTCAATAATGTGAAATAAGTAATATATTAATAATATATATTGTTTATTACTTCAAATCAATAAATTATATATTCTATATCATCAAAAGTACGATCTTGCCCTTTATTTTTAATTTACATTATTAGCATAGGTATACTTGAAAAGAAAGAAACAAAAATAATATGTTAAAAGCGTTAAAGAAATTTTCAGTAAATTCTTTTAATAAACAATATTGATTTTTAAGTGATGAAAATTTTAGCTCACTTTGACAAATGAATGAAAAAATTATCCCCTATGTCACTGAATATTATATACTGATTAAACAAAAAGTTTATAGTTCTCTTTTAATCTAAAGAGTGTAATATGTATTGTTTTTTAGGGGTTTGTAAAGGTTGTTAAAAATAAACAGTACTTCAAACGTTACCAAGTTAAGTTCAGAAGGCGACGTGAAGGAAAGACAGATTATTATGCCCGTAAACGATTAACTATTCAGGATAAAAATAAATATAATACCCCTAAATACAGATTAATTGTACGTCTATCAAATAAAGATATTACTTGTCAGGTACATATATTTAGATAATTTAAAATCTATTAAAAAGACTTATTATCCAATTATTAAAATTTATCATACATGTAGGTTGCATATTCAAGGATCGAAGGAGATAGAATTGTATGTGCAGCATACAGTCATGAACTTCCAAAATATGGCATTAAAGTTGGGCTTACAAATTATGCTTCTGCATATTGCACAGGTCTTCTCTTAGCACGAAGAGTAAGTATTTTTATATTATTTTATTCTACAATTATATATTTTATACTTAAATATTTATTTAATGATGAAACACTCAGCTCGCTTTGATGTATAACTGAAGAGATATTAATTGTTCCCTGTTATATATTTCTGAACAACAATTGTATAATATTCAATACAATTGAAGTTGGATCTATTTTCAAAATTATGTGATACCACCATATCTTTTTTTATAGTTATTGAAAAAATTAGGCCTAGATACCTTGTATACTGGAACAACAGAAGTAACTGGTGATGAATATAACGTTGAAGAATTGGACGAAGGTCCTGGGGCATTCAGATGTTACTTAGATACTGGTCTAATGCGTACAACTACTGGTGCTAGAGTTTTTGGCGCCATGAAAGGTGCTGTTGATGGTGGTCTCAATATTCCACATAGGTATTTGTTAACATAATTATTATAAAAGATATTAAAATGTATTATAAAAAAAATATGATGTTACCATACACATGCGCGTCATCTGAGTCATAGCAAGACATGATTTTGTATCTGTGTTCTACAATACAATTTACTGTCTTTGCATGGATATAAAGAGATGAAAAAATGTGTTTCTGATAATATATAATTAAAAATTGAAATAATACAGGATATGTTTTTAAACATATGTTTAGACTTTTATTTTGTTTTTCTATAAATAGCACCAAGAGGTTTCCTGGGTATGATAGTGAATCAAAATCTTTCAATGCTGATGTTCATCGGCAACACATATTTGGACAACATGTTGCAAACTACATGAGAACATTAGAAGAAGATGATGATGACGCTTTCAAACGACAATTTTCACAGTACATAAAAAATGGTATTACTGCTGATAGTGTAAGTGTTCATACATTTTATTTACATATTCAGTCACCCATTCGTCCAACTTATAATTACTGCAAAATTTCATGATCTTTGCAGTGTCGCAGTTGGACAATAATAAGTGCATTGGTTTTAAAAGATAAATGCATTAATTGTGGCATTTTTCGCACTGACCTTTGTTACAATTCACTTTCCATAATTTATTTTTTATTTATATATTAATATTTGATATATTATATATAATTTTATATATTAGAAGACATTTGTATAACTTTTGTCTACAGATTGAGGGTATTTATAAGAGCGCCCATGAAGCTATACGTGCAAATCCAGAACACACAAAGATCGTTAAAGAAAAGATACCGGTGAAAAAGCGATGGAATCGCCGCAAACTTTCTTTAGCAGAAAGGAAAAACTGTGTTGCTCAAAGGAAAGCTAATTTCCTCAAAAAACTGGCGGAAGTGGAAGCTTAGTTTTATTGTCAACTTTCTGTATCATGATCAATGTTCATGTATACATGAAGAATGTTTTGGTATAAAAATAAAAAATGTATATTGGAAATGTTGTAATTTTGATTACTATATTAATGAATATGATACTAAATTTATTTTATGCAATAGTTTATTTAAAAGTACATCACACAAAAATCGTTAATATAGACGACATAAAAATATCTCGTCTATTAATTATAGGTATTATAAATGTATTCTTTTTTACTATTAGCTTGATAAATGTATATGACATATAATAATTATGTTATTCATTGTTCGTATTTGTATTACTACATTGTATATATAAATTTTTACATAACGTATTTGTGTACAATATAGGGATATATATCTAATACACAGAAAAATTAAAAATAAACAAATTGAAATGTTAATCGTGAATAAATTAACAAATTACATATATGCTATTTCAAATATAAAAATTTAATTCCTGTTTGATGATAAATCAACAAATGTATATGTGCGAATAATTTTGTCAAAGATTTATGATATAAAAAAGAACGTACATGTATCTTTAGATCTAGCGGAAAAGCGATAATCTACTACGGGAACCAGGTAATCTGCCTTGTTCGTCAATTAATCCAGTTTGAATGTCTCCGATCGACGGAACAGTTCTTACTTCCCCTCGAGCTGCTACACTAGGTGGTGATTTAAGTAAACGACGTGCTACATTTGTTACATGATCCTTCGATATCTCATCTACAAATTAATAATACAAATACAGCTAGTTTATATATATTAATGAGTAATATACATATTTACATATAATTTATATATAATTACATATAAGGATATTGACTGGTCAGAATTTCTTGAGTAGCAACAGAGATTTATGTCAATATTTTTTGGGAAGAGTTACTATATTTTTAAAGGATGTGTTGAAATAAAGAAAACGAATATCAATTTTGAAATAACTAGATAGAATCAGACCAAGAATTAAGAAAAGAATAAATTTTCCATGGAGAGTTCCAAGCAACCAATATCCGTATACTTCAGTATAATATAAGACCAATACCAATTGCCTGTATGAAGTATTCTGGTCGTTTTCTAGAACCAGTGGCTAAAACTTGTCTTCCAATATCTTCAAATACAACCGGTCTTTGTTCCAAATTCATAAGTAACATAGATTGCAATTGCTTCTTTGCTCTCTACATTATTGAAAAATTCTCCAATTAAGATTAAAAGTGGATAGAAAAACATAATTATTGCATATATGTGAATAGAACTTATAAATGAAATCATACCGCTAACTCGTTATCTGTAATATTATTTGTCATAGTAACCATCTCATGTACGATCACTTCTACCATGTCTCTGACATGAGAGGGTGTACAAGATGCATGAATATAAAAAAGACCTGTATCAGCATATGCGTGATTGTATGCAGTTGCACTATACAACCAATGATACCTGCAAAATAACTGTTTTATAACAATACTTAGCTTTTAAAAGAATAAGAAGTTATCTCAAATTTTACCTATTAAGTACATTCGTGTACAGACGAGTATACATTCCTTTCCCTGGACCTCCGGCACTGAAACTGTTACCACCACCCATCATCATATTTAAAACACACATTGCTACGAAATCTGAATCTTGATGAGAACAGCCTTCCAAACCTATTACTACATGTGATAATTCTGGTAGACCACTAGGTCCTGCATACACAGGTACATTACATTCTTCCTATATAATTATACAATTTAAAACTATTAAATAACAATATTCAAAAATACTAGTATGTTTAATTTAAAGAGATAACTACTAGTATGTAACCTCCAGTATACTGAGCAATCGAAGCGTCAACTGTATTTGAAAATTTTCCTATGGATATCGAGCTATTCTTCTTTTGTTCTTTTTCTCCTTCTTCCCAAACCGATTTTTTTTCAACAAAATATCTATAATAACAATAATAAATTATACCTAACAGTAAATATCACAACTTAAATTGCATAAATGATATAAATTATGAGAGATAGCTTTTAAATTAGTAAAAATCTATCTAGTAATATTTTGATTTATATTGATGAATACTTAACAGTTTTACTTATAATTACTTTTGAACTGCTAAAACAAGGTCCTCATGTTCTACACCAACTCCAGCTACTACCATCCTATGTGGTGTGTAATGATGTTTTAAATACTCAAATAATATTTTTCTATCTATATGGTCAATATTTTCCTTTGGACAAATCTTTGGAAGACCAAGAGTATTATTTCTATATGCAGCCTATGCAGAATAAATTTTATTTACAATTAGATAAGCATTCGTAAAATTTTGCAGAAATATTTTTTTTTATTTACCGCATGAATCATATCCATAAGTATTGGCTCTTGTTCTGGCCTTGTAAGTAAAGATTCCAACTCAAATCGAATCATCTGTCTTGCAGCATTTATCTAAAAATTTTGATATCCAGGTTGAATTTTTATATTATATCTATATCTTCATATAGCAAACAATTATACTAATTTATCTAACTCTATAAAAGTAATATACCTAAATTTATTGATTGATAATTTATTGAAATTTATAAAAGATTATTACTTTCTATTATAAATAGAGTGATATAAGTAAGATAATATCGTATAAAAACATTTACCTCATCCTCTGTAATTTGAGGCCTTAAAACAATATCACCCAAAATTTGTACAACAGTATCCAATCCACGACGTTCTGCAGATGCTGCATAAACAAATGTATCCCTGGATGCTTGACAATCACATATACCTCCATGTTTTTCTAGAGCTAGCATTATCTGGTCTTTATTCTTGTACGTTTTGGTAGACTGAAAGAGTAAATTACTGATTTTTTTTATTTTTCAAATACTAATTCTCCATTATATTTTAAAAATCTTACTCCAAATGCCAACTTTTCTAGGAAATGTGAGATACCATTGGGGTATGCAATTTCATATCGAGGACCAGAATCAAGCAATACTGTAAAACATTATTTTATATTACAAATAAATAATTAAAATGAAAGATTTTTTACAAACATTTTTTGTACTTACCGCCTACTGTACAAAATTGGCCAAATCGATTTTCAGAGGCAACTCTTAATCCATTTGACAAAACTGTTACTTTAGTAACCTGATGTTCTTCTTTAGCAGTAGCATAGATTGCTTTAGGTAAATTAGGTATTGGCTTGGTTAATGGAGGAAATGGTGTAACAATTGATTTTCGTGTTATTTTATTATTAGGTACCTTCTGGGAGGAAAAGTCACATCTTTTTAAAAAACAAAAAGATTTTCTTCGTATTGCACTGTAAAGAATACCGTTACGTTTAATAATGTAAAAGTTGATTTATAAATATGAGCTTGACAAGGTTAAGTGAAAGATACTTATATCACTGTAAAATTTTTTCTTCCTATTAGAGTAATTACCTTTTAGTAAAAACAACTGTCAAGGAACTTTGCGATACTTGCATCAACATTTTCATCTTATTGTTCGTATCAAATCATTTAATTTATATGTGTATAACTTAACTTGTCACCTTCACAGTTTAGAAGCGAAAAATGATTAAGTGGGCAATATTAAAAACTTGGACAAAAATAGCCTACAAATAGTCTCCTGTTAAATAAACGTACTTACATTAACATATATTTATAAACTTATAAACCTACTTATACAGATGTGTTCAATAAAAATTCCGTACGAATCAGTGGTGCCACTGGTCTAGAACTCTTGAAAACGTAGTAATGGATGATTTATTTAAATATGTCATAAGTATTAGCGATAAAAATTGTTTAATTTATTCTTCAACCATACAGTTGGTAAGAGAAGTAAGTTTTTTCATGCTTCTGTGCTTCATTACATTTATGAAAAAAAAAAAAAATGATAAAAACGTAGCCCAGTAATTATATCGTAAAATTTCGACAGGATCCATAACCTACCTAAATACTTAATAGAATAAAAATGAGTTCTCTTAAACGTAAGAAATTAAAAACTAAGAAAGTAGAACGGTCAACTTTAAAAGTAGCAAGGAAATCCCGCAAACAAATGCGCAAAGAGCTCAGGCAGCAAAAGAAAATTAATAGATCAGTTTATTTAAAAAACAGAAATGAATTACGTACTACACGTGGCTACGTCAATGATAATAAAACAAATCATAGCGAACTAGTTGACAAAACAATACAAGAAGGATATAAGGAATGTAAAAAAGAAATTAAAAAAAGGAAGCTTGAAGAACTTGAACATAAGAAGAAAAATAAAAAACACAAATTACTTAATGAAGCTAATTTAAAAGAGGACAGAGAAATTAAAAAATTGGAAAAAAGATTGAAATTAAATAAAAGAAAAAATAAGACAATTCCTAAGTCTTTTGTAACAGATGGTTTGGATTGTATCCTTTTTATTTTATTACTAAAATTTCTGTGTGTAATTATGTACACATTGTAACTTATTTATTATTGTTATTAATTTCCTTAATGTATAATTATAAATATATAATTAGATCTTTTAGATTTTTGTTTAGAGAAAGATAGGAAACATATCATAGAAACAGAAAAGGAGATCTTAGAAAATGAATTTAATATTGATTTTGATACAAATTCATCAGAAACAGTGGAAGGAAATGAATATGCAAATATTAATTCAGATACTGTTAATAAAAGTAAGAATGAAAATATTGATTTTGATGCATTTGTTGAAGAACAATCTGATAACAACAGTGATTCAGATGAACTTATGCACGTGAAAGTACCTAAGACTAAAAAGACAAAATTGGCACAAGCTAAGAAACCTGATAATATTGGCATCAATGACAAAGATACATGGGAAGATATTTATGGAAGAAAAAGAGATAAAGAAGGCAATATTATACATAATGCTAGCAGATATGTTCCACCTGCTGCACGAGCAATTACTATGCATAATATGAATCCTAATGATGAAAAATTGCTTTCCTTAAAAAAACAATTAAAGGGTTGTTTAAACAGAGTGACAGAACAGAATATGTATAGTATAGCAAACCAGGTAATTATATAATTATATATGTAAAGCAAACAATAGTTATGTAAATAAATATATATATTTATGATGAATTTGTTTATTGCATGATTTATGTATTATGTTATGTATTACAGATAGAAGAAATGTATATGACAAATAGTCGTAATAATATGAACAATGTACTATCAGAATTAGTGATTGAAAGTTTAGTATCACATGTACTTACACCAGATCGTCTTATTTCTGAGCATATGATGTTAATTGCAATATTACATGCTAATATTGGTATTGAAGTGGGAGCTAATTTTTTAGAGAAGCTTATTAAACAATTTGTTGAGATGATTGAAAAGTTACAAGATGTAGCAAACAAAGAATTGGATAATATTGTTCTCATGATTTCACATTTATATAATTTTAAAGTATGGAAATTTGATTAAACAATGATCTATATCAAAGCAAACATAAAGTTAAATAGTTTTTTTAAATTTACTTTATGTAGGTATTTGGATATAAGCTCCTTTATCAGATACTTGATAAATTGATGGCTAAGTTTACAGAAAAAGAGATTGAATTGATATTACTTATTCTAAAAACAGTGGGATTTTCATTGAGAAAGGATGATCCAAGTGCTTTAAAGGAATTTATACAAAGTCTACAGCGAAAAGCTAGTCACGAAAATGGAGAAAAGTAGGTTATTTAATGTTTTTCGAATATACATACACATATACGCTCCCACGTGTGTACGCACACATACAAAACGAAAATTATTAGAAATTATCTTAATAGTTCTCTTTATCACACAGTTCAAGAATTAAATTTATGTTGGAAATTTTGTTAGCAATAAAAAATAACAATATCAATAAAATACCTCAGTATGATCCTTCTCACGTGGAGCATTTGAAAAAAGTTATAAAAAGTGTAATACGCAAAGGCAATATAATAACACAGTTCAATGTGTCTCTAATGGATTTATTACATGGTAAATGATATATTTGTAACAATTAAAACACAATGTACTTATATACATAAGTTAGGTGAAAGTTTATATATTTTTCATTACAGCTGATGAAAGTGGTAAGTGGTGGATTATAGGATCAGCATGGTCTGGTTCAAGTAATGTGAATGATAAAGGAAATGCAAAAGAATATGATAAGCTTAATTTTGGTACAAAAATTCTGGAATTGGCACAAAAACAGAGAATGAATACTGATACAAGAAAAAATATTTTCTGTATCCTTATGACAGCTGAAGATTATTTAGATGCATTTGAAAAACTGCATCATCTTGGTTTAAAGAATCAACAAGAAACAGAAATCATACATGTTTTAATGCATTGCTGCTTGCAAGAAAATAAGTTTAATCCTTATTATGCAATATTAGCTCAAAAGTTGTGTGAATATAACAGAAAGTATCAGGTACTTAATATTATATTTTATACTTATTTACATGGGACGTATAAGAAAGATTAATCAAAATAACATTTCAGTATTAAATAAGATTTAATGTAAAAGTAAATACTTATTGGAAAATTTAATTTTCAAGTTACAATAATTATGTACAGAAAATGTTATATATAAATGTGCAAGTGGAATTCTTTAATGTCAGTATTGCTACAACATGCATGCATAGTGTTTATATTCAACAATAGTTAAAGATTGCTAACTTTCATTATTTCTTAGAAGATCTAACCAATCTTTTTCCTACATTCTATGCATGCGTATGTTATATAACTTATTCACATTTTATTATAATAATTTATTTTTGCTTGATTCAGCTCACAATACAATACACGCTTTGGGACAAATTAAAAACTCTGGAAACATACAACAATAAACAATTGTTTAATTTAGCACAATTTTTAATACATTTACTTATTGAAAAGTGTCTTGCTTTGTCAGTTTTAAAAGTAAGTGCTATAGCTTTCAGTAATTAAGAAATGTTTATTCCAAATATTATGTATTATTATTCTATTGCAGGTCATCCATTTTACTGAATTAGAAAGGCACACTATGAAATTCCTTAGACAAATTATCTTGGGAATTCTTTTGTATGAAAATGAACAAGCTTGTATACAAGTGTTTGAAAGGATTTCTGTTCCTCCTCAATTACAAACTTTTAGAGAAAGCCTTCGTTTATTTATAAATTGCTTCTTAGTAAAAAATATACATTCATATAATATTTTGGATAAACAGAAAACAATGCTAAAGGAGAGAACCGAATTTGTAGATAAATTATTAATTTTACATGGATCTAAAATTGAGTTTTAAATTTGAAGTACAATAAAATATAGTAATTTTTAAAAAAATATAATAATATAGTTGAAACGAAATAAATAGCATCTATATTTCATACCGAAACGTCAATTAATTTTACAACTAATAATCATTATCAATAATACATATGTTTAAACATATTCCTAAATATGTCTAAAATGAAATTGCTCTTGAAATAAAATTATTCTTATGCATTTGTTTATATAATTTATTGGAACATACACACGTATACATGTGTAGTATAATCTTACAGTTAAATGTTTATATATTATTGTTTAACAATTATTGGTTCTGGAAAGTCTGCATGCAATGCTTATAAATATTTTCGAATTTTGAGTTTAAAGAACTAGTGCATCCGTATGCTCCTAATTGATGGATACGAACATAATCATCACAATTGATAATGCCATCACCGTTACAGTCCTATAGAAACAATAGAGAAAAAGGGAAAGTAAACAATTGCATAATAATAGGTATATATGGATATTTGTATGCATAATATATATGCGCGTACCTGACCATATTTCCACATATAATTCTCTACTGTACGAGCTGCACAGTGTACATCGTTCACGCATCGTGGATACGCTATATGAAAAACAAGTATTTTTACTGCTCTATTGCTTTATTACTTTATTTTGTATTTTCAATTATAATAGGTGGTCTAAAAGTCTACCTCACAATTTTTCAAAACGAAAGCAGAAAAGTACTGCGTTATCTTTCCTTATCTTCCATATGGTAAGTTTTACTTAAACTAATCATTTTTCAACCCAAATAGCAGACTTATTTGTAGAGAATTAAAAAATGCACCGAATGGTGAAAAAAACATGTATAATTCTATTTAAGAACATAAAGATGACCTTGACTTTTCATCGAAATAAACCTTTTTTTTGAAATTCTTAATAGTGTAACATGTAATCGAATGAAATCTAATTATATTTTGTTCGAAATATTTTTTTGTCCGACTATCGGCCTGAAAAACCGTTGGGATTAATTTTTAGACCATCTTATATATTTAATCACATATAAATACCAACCATCTTGTGTCATACTATCGTTAATAATTGGTTTGCCAGCGTCAGCCCAATAAGCCCATGTTATACGAAATGGTCCACAAACAGATCCATCACAACCGATTGTAATGTTACATCCAGAAGCAGCTTCGCATATACATCCCAGACATACTCTTGATACCGGTTCTTTTCCTGTCGAATCTTCTTGCCCTATTATGTTTATAAAACAAAAATGTTTATTTGAAGTTTTAAATAAATCGAAAAACTGATTAAAAACATTCAGGGGATATAATTATGCATTAACAGTAAGATCTTTTTAATTATCTTGAATAAATTTGCTTAAACTTGTCGAACCTTGTTCATATATTCTAAGACAACCATTCGTCGATATGTAGTTGCATGGTCGCTTGGTAGCATGAAACCGGATTCTGAGTTAACGAGTTTATACATTCTTTTTCCCCTTTTTCTTCTTCTTTTTTTAATAAATAAGCAAATATTTGAAGTCATTGTACAATATCTTAAATTTCTTTACTACGATGGAATCTTGATACAATACTTCACACATTCTTACCTTTAATGTGTACCTTCTCTGTAGTTCTATGCCGTTTGAACAGAAGTATAATTAAAGTTAAACAATAACTTTTTATATACTATATAATATTTTAGAAACATATTAATAATTGAAGTTTGATTGTTCATCTATTTACAATGAAGAAATCAAAAATAATTCCAAACGATTTGGTATTTTACGCTACCTTTTATATCTGTCTAAACTATTGTTCACCAACAGAATGATCATTATATCTTGTAAAAGTTAATAATTAGAGTCAATCAGTATGAATCGTATGTAAATTGTCTATGAACATTGAGCTAAGCATAAATATAAATAATCATTCTTTTACTATTAAAATCAAACGTAGCTTACCATATATCAAGGATGTAAAGGCAACGATTGATAACAACGTTATAATCAAAGTGTTCAACAAAAAGGCCATCCTCCTTGAGAAACAAATAATTTCTGTTCGAATTTCTACTTTCGTTAATGTTTGGAAATACCGTCACGATGCGTGGAAGAATATTCACGCGATATTCGTAACGTTCTCTTTTATATACAAGAGAGTTGTCGCGCGTTGTTGCTTGTGGAGGTGGGGATTCTAACAAAGGTCAGTGGCAAGGACTATCTCTTGGAAAACATCGTGATCGAAAAAGGAAGATTTAAAACGCAACTTGTCGCGACACTAAGGCATGCAGAGAAATAAAAAAAAAAACAAATCAAAGCAGCAATAATTACATATTTCAATTTGTATCGCATACTTCAATTACAATAGGTATACATCAATTACAGTAGGCATTTAAACATCTATATGTTTTTTAGTTCCTGGGGAAAAAAGTTACTTAGAATTATCTAAATTACTGAAACTAACATATTAAAAATTAACAATTGCATATTGATAAAACTACTAATGTTATGTAATAAAACTCTAACTTCATTCAGTTGTGTATCCTGAAAGATCCTAAGTATACAGTTTTATATATAAATTGTGTTTCTATAGATGTAATTTATACGATACGATGTAAAATAAGTAGAATCTGTTTAAAGAGTATGAGGTTTAGATCTGATAATATATGTAAGTAATCAAGGATTTGTTATATTAATATTTTATTTAACATCATCCTCGACACCTTTTACTCCGTCTTCTTTGTTCTTTACAATATCATATTGCTTCACTACATAAATTATATATTTATTCACGAGACAAAAATTATTCTGAAACCGGATTTTAAGCCGGTACAGCATCTCAAAGCTTCTTGTGAAAGCTTTTACGGTTTTCTTTTCTTTCTTTCTGTATCTTATCTTTTTTTCATTGAATCCTGAATTGCACTATTCATTTTCTTAAAGACATTAACATTTATGTTTTGCAATTTTACAATAATATTGTTCTAATATGATATAATCTTTCATTTCTTAATGTAATATTCTTTACGTTGCAATCTATGTGGAAGGTGTCGAGATTGGTATAATTACAGAATATTAACAAAATACTTAAAGACATATTCTAAAGGAAAGAATATGTTTTATTGTAATTTCATGTTTTACTGTAATTTTACCGCAAGAGCACAATGATGTCATTCGTAACAAACGGAACTACCAAATGACGTCATCTGTGACAAACGGAACTATATACTAAATGTATTTAAAATACTATGTATATACATACTTATAAATACGTATATACAATCAGAGCGGAAATCCTCTGTGATACAATATGTCTGTAATTATAGAAACTTTGTAATCATAAATCAACAATAAGAATAAGAATGGTGAATGTTCTGGTGAATGGTGAATTGATGGAATCTATTCTATCCATCGAATATATTGGATAGAAATCCGTTTTAAGTATGACCGAATATTTCATAGCGATATTTAACCCTCTATTAGATGTGGTACGAATCAGACCATTGATTAATAAGCAAGAACAAAATAATTAATCAACAAAGAATTCAACTAGCAACTAGCCTTGCATTGTAAAAGTATCAAACGCAGTTAGTACTAGTGATACAAATAAGTAAGTTTACTATTGTTTATGATTACATAAGTCTTTATTTATTAAACTAGTTCTACAAAATTAGTAGTTTACTGAAAGCAACTCCCTGGTAAGTGAATAAGAAACGTATAGGAGAAACCTATCAGCGATTTAGGCTGGGGTCATATATATATAAATGTATATCTATTTTTTATATTAATGGCTATATAGAAAAAAAACAGGAAAATAATATTAAATTTGTTAAATTCTTCCTACATTTTTTATTTCTAGTAACAACGACACCTAAGTAAAGAAAGACTACTCTTACGGTCCTCAGCAATAAAAATTAGGGAATATATTAACAATAGTTTGGATAGAGATATTAGTTATGTATTAAATTAACGCTACCTGTGATCTTTTATTTCAATTCTTGTTTAATTCCAATTGTTTGACTAATTAGTTAAAGAAATCTCCAATAGAAAGTTAGTGATCTATAAATATGATTGAATTACATACACATGTACTTATATAGTCTGCTTGGAAAAAGCACATTGACGGATCGACGTTGGTATGTCTCATAGTAGAATGTAGAAGCATCGGGATTTCTTCAGCGAGACAGTTTTAGTTAGAAAGCTTCAAAACTGTTATTTATCATATAATCATAAATCAAATTTGAAGTAAAAATTCCAAACATGATACATTTGTTCATCATCTGGTTAAAATGCAAATTATCTTCAAATTTTTCAAACAATAATACGCTTTTTGTCAGAAATATAAATAAAATACACCATATTCTTGAACAACGTGGGAGTTTGAAACACCGACTAATGGAATAGCTGAAAATCTGTGTATGTATAATTTTTGATTCCTCGAAAATTTAACTGCAATAATTTATCGTTTCGTCGTCAATTAAAAATTATTTATTTTGTATGCTACATGTATTACATTTATTATTGTGTATTTATAATAAAATAAGACAGCAAAGTAGCAGATTAAGAAATTCTCACGAAAAGTGATCTGTTCAATACAAATCGGTAACATACAATGGATCTTTTAATGATATATTATTTTACCATAAATCTTTTTCTTTTTTCCATAAATAGCGTTATTGTTGTAACGAGCTGAATGAATTAATTCGAAACAAGCGTGCGATCACATATGGAAAAATCCATATATCTAATATCACATTATTTAAATCTGTATTATTAAAGGGTCAATTGTATATGTAAAGTAAAACATCAATTTTTTCTTTTCAATTGTCTGTTATAAATATTAAAGCAGTATGATGAAAATAAATACTTTAATTGAATCTTTTGCTAATATATTACCACTGAAATTTGCAATATTAATTTTTCTTATTCAATAACAAATTATATATACAAACAATGATTATTATTTATTAAGTTTACATTAAAGATAATAGTCAGAAACAATCATTTATAGTTTATTGAACGATTCAATGTCCACAGACTGAACAAACTCTTCGAAACTTTCTATTTGTTCTATCAGCCAATCTACTGACACCTTGTCATCTTCTATGACGCACATTATCCTGAATTTATTAATGCCATAGCCCACTGCAACTAATTTAGCTGGAAACACAATATATATAAAATTTATGATTTTGCAAGACTGAAGTTTTGATATGATTTTGAAAATAAAATAATTTACATGCTCCCCAAACTAAGCCATCCATTTGAATAGATCTCACAACTTTTTCCATTCCTTCCATATCAGTTTCATCATCCCATGGTTTAACATCTAATACAACACTGGATTTTGCAATTGGTCCTGGTTTCTTAGATTTTTTCTCCTCATATGCCTTTAATCTTTCTTCCCTAAGTCGTGTAGCTTCAGCATCTTCCTCCTCGTCTGACCCAAAGAGGTCCACATCTTCATCATCTTCTTCGCTTTTGGTTGCTACCACGTTAGTAGAATTATTGCCACTTAAAATAACAGGTGCTTTCTTTTCTCCTGGAAGTGTCTTTAAATCGTATGATTTGATGTGATTATACCATCTTAATACATGAGGATTCGAAGATGTTGGAGTCTTTCCTAAAGCTTCGAGAACTACTACATCTGCTTGAGTGGGTTGCCACCTTAAAAATATGAGTTTTGTTTGACATTCCTTGAAAGTATATATGTATATTTAGCATATTTTATATAGTACGAATAAAAATAAATATAATGTGCATAATTACTTGCTGTTTTTTACATTCGTATCCTTTCCAAGTCATAATATAATGTTCATTTATATTTTAATATGCATACAAATGGCGATGAATTAATCCATTAAAAGATCAAGAATATTTTTCGAAAATTTAGTACTGATAAATATTAAACACAGTTAAAAATAATATAATTCAAACTATTATACAAAAAAAAAGAAAAAAAGAAAAAATTTTAATGACTTTAAGACATTGGTAAGTAAAGAACCACGTGCATTCCAATATAAATTTTATAAAGATGAAAGTACACTTACCCTTCGATATAACTACGCTCTGCTAAATAGGAATTTAAATCTTTAATACCCTTATCAGTTTTAAGATCACCAATAGCCATTGCGAAAAATTAAGTAAAACGAAGACACCTAACCGAAGTTACTGATAATAAACTTCCCTTTATCCGCTTACCGGAAGGTAGGACTATATACGGAGAAAAATTGACGGTTCATTATTTCGTCACAACATGACGTCATTCCGGTCTGCTATTCTTGGGAAATAATAAAATAACTAGCGATTAATTTTAAATTGTAATTTCTTAATTGCGAAATTATTCGAACTTTGCCAAAATCAAATATGATTCATTTACATATTGCAATCGTTTCGATTTTATAAATCGATTGAATATTTCTTTTGTTCATTTTGTTTCTTTCCTTTTAAAACTTTTTATTGCAGTTTACAAAAAAAGTCTATTAACATCATATTGTATCCATTCTCTATTTATAAAATTAACATTAATATTGCAATATTTATTGTTTTACTTATCTAAAAATTTTGTACGAAAATTAATATATACGCGCGCGCGCGCATCACATGTACATTTAAATCTGTGTACGTAAAGATTATTCTTTAATTATTATAAAAGCGTAAATTGTGAGAAACTAATTTCTCGAAGTAAAATACAATCAATGTACATAAGAAATTATTTATGTCAGATTAATTTTTTCTGATAGATGTCGCAAAGGATGTGTTCAAAAATTAGCCGATGTCACATAGCCTGCCAATACTTGAAAATATATATAATAGTAAAGCAACGTATTGTTTGCGCCGAATCTTATTTTGGATTAATTTTATAGATTATCCCGAAACATCTCTCTTAGGCGTTAAGGGGGTGTAAGAGGAATTTGTGGAAAGGACGGAGATTTGGTAATTTTTTATTAAATATATTGTAGTATAAATTATTTAATGCTTTATAATAATGGAGTACTTCTTTGTTATTTTAATACATAATATATATTGATTTGTCTATTTTTCTATTACTAAAAAAATACGATATTATGAGTATACGTTAATTAGGTTATTAAATAAGTTAAGTTATTATATCCGTCGATGAAAGTTTGAAACTGTGACATTTTCTTACATAACAGTATAACACAAACGCGTAACGGAATAATCAAATGAAAATGTTAAGATTACCCGTGATAAGATTGACCGCGGGAATACAGAATGGTAGACTTTCTACCGCGGGATTGCATACAACATCATCTAAGTTTCAACAAGAATTAGTGGAAGTATTCATAGATGATAAGCCAGTTCAGGTTCCACCTGGAACGACCGTTCTGCAAGTATGAAGTGTCATTTGTACATCATTCTTATATATTATTACTTGTATAACTATTATGCTTAAACTTTAAACATCTTTGTTTCATTCTATTCTCTATGTTAGGCAGCTGCAAAAGTAGGAGTAGAAATCCCAAGATTTTGTTATCATGAACGTTTAGCTGTGGCAGGAAATTGTAGAATGTGTCTTGTGGAAATTGAAAAACAGATTAAGGTATGTATTAGTTGCTTTTTAATATAAATTATACATACATATATGTAGATGCATGTGCGAACACAGACATATACAAATATGTAGTGCATTTCAATTAAAATATTATGTATTTGTAACCTGTATCATACAAATGTTTAGCCTGTTGCAGCTTGTGCCATGCCTGTGATGAAAGGGTGGAGAGTTAAAACCAATTCTGATTTAACTCGTAAAGCTCGAGAAGGTGTCATGGAGTTTTTATTAGTAAATCATCCTTTAGATTGTCCTATCTGTGATCAAGGTGGTGAATGTGATTTACAAGATCAAAGCATGGCATTTGGCAGTGATCGAAGCCGTTTTGTTGACATCAACTATAGTGGCAAACGTGCAGTAGAAGACAAGGATATTGGTCCTTTAATAAAAACAATTATGACACGTTGTATTCATTGCACACGATGCATTCGTTTTGCATCTGAAGTAGCTGGTATTGATGATTTAGGAACTACGGGCCGTGGAAACGATATGCAAGTATGTTCAAATGACAATTTGTATACTGTTATCTTGAGTCCTACTATTTGAACTGTTATTTTTAAATTATACCCTAATAGGTAGGAACGTATGTAGAAAAAATGTTCCTGTCTGAATTATCTGGAAACATTATCGACTTATGCCCTGTTGGAGCATTAACAAGTAAACCTTACGCTTTTGTTGCCCGCCCATGGGAGACACGCCGTACAGACAGTATCGATATTCTTGATGCTGTCGGCAGTAATATAGTGATATCACATAGAACGGGTGAAGTTTTAAGAATTTTACCAAGAGTGAATGAGGTATTATTAACATAATAATTATTGATTAAATATATTTATAAATCTTAATGATTACATACTATATAGGAAATAAATGAAGAGTGGTTGTCTGATAAAGCACGATTCTCTTATGATGGATTAAAGCGTCAACGGCTTATAACTCCTATGGTAAAAATTAATGGCAAATTAGAAGCTGTTGAATGGGAGGATGCTCTTGTTACAAGTATATCTTAAAATATTTTCAATTTTTAATTTTTATTTTGTTTTTCTTTAAAGTAGCCAGTATTTTTTGTTATATTAAAACAATATACTCTTTGTTAGCTGCTCGAGCTATTCAGAATGCAGCTCCAAATAAATGTGCTGCCATTGCTGGAAAATTAGCTGATGCTGAAGCTCTTGTGGCCTTGAAAGATTTAGTAAATAGACTTGGTGGTGAAACTCTTGCAACAGAACAGAGTTTTCCAAAACAAGGCACAGGTATTGATATAAGAAGTAGTTATCTACTAAACAATACAATTGCTGCAGTAGAAGAGGCTGATGTTGTATTATTGATTGGTACTAATCCGAGGTACGAAGCACCATTAGTGAATACCCGTTTAAGGAAAGGATATATTCATGGTGAACAGACCATTGCTGTAATTGGTCCAAATATAGATTTAACTTATGATCATGAGGTATGTATAGAATATTGTAATACTCTGGTAATATATGAATACATTTTGTTTGCACTTATTAGTTAAAAAATGATTAATTACTTAAAAAATCAATTAATTTATTTTAATACTAGCATTTAGGTCAATCACCAGAAATTATAACACAGTTAAGAAACAGTACTCATTCGTTTTGGAACATTTTGAAGTCTGCAAAAAAACCTTTAATCATCCTGGGTGTTGAGCAATTGATGAGAAAAGATGGAGCAAAAATTTTATCTGAGACGCAATTGTTGGCTCAAGCTTTAGGAGAAAAAACAAAAGTAAGAGAAAACTGATAAAATTACTTTTGTTATTATAGTCATATACATAATAATAGGTTGATAATATACACATGTATTCTTTAATAGCCTCCTGAAGAATGGAAGATATTAAATATTCTTCATACGAATGCGTCACAAGTGGCAGCTTTAGATGTGGGTTATTCATCAACTGTTGAGGAAGTTAAAGAACAACAACCAAACATTCTCTTTTTATTAGGAGCTGATGATACAAATATCAAGAAAGAAGATTTTATGAATACATTTATTATATACATAGGTACATAGAAATCATTATCTTATAATAGCAATTTGAACAGTCATTCAGTCAGAATGAATAACGATTTTAATTAACGACGATTTAGGTAGTCACGGTGACGAAGGAGCTTCGATCGCAGATGCTATACTTCCTGGAGCTGCATACACAGAAAAAGTTGCAACATACGTGAATACGGAAGGTCGTGCACAACAAACCAGTGCTGCAATTACACCACCGGGTATGGCACGACCAGAGTGGAAGATCATACGAGCACTTTCTGAAGTAATTAATTAAAGTTATCGTTCTTTTATATATGAAATTGAAAGTTAACATGCTCCTATATAAGAAAATGCAAAAGAAAAAATAGTTAATAAAATAATATTTTCATAGATTTGCGGGGTATGTTTGCCTTATGATAACTTGGCCGAAGTAAGATGTAGATTGGAAGAAATAGCGCCGCATTTAGTTAGATATGGTAACGTAGAACCGGCTAATTATTTTGCTCAAGCATTAGAATTATCAAAGGTAAATACATGAATGTTATAAATAAATAATAATTGAACACATTTTAATAATTTTATACTTATCTTGCTCCCTTTTTTAGGAAATATCAGGTTCCTTGTCTTCCAATCCATTGGAAGTTAAACAAAAAACGTTAGATCATTTTTTCATGACTGATGTGATATCTCGTGCTTCGCAAACAATGGCAAAGTGTGTCCAAGCAGTTATGAAGCAAAGAGAAAGTACCTTATAGATTAGAAATTTAAATTATGAATATAAATAGCAAAACGTATTTTATGGCAATATATAATAGTATATGGAAATATATTAAAGGTATGATACTTTTATGATATTTTATTTTAAAGATATGTAAGTACTATTTAATTTAACAGAATATACAGACTGAATATCGATTACATGGAATGTTAGAATTGTTATTTTTTTCTTATGTTTGCAGCTGATAAAATTTAGTATTTTTTATTACTATGTGATGGTTGAGATATAAATTGAATTAGCATTAAAACATCAATTTAAGTAAATTATTATGTTCAATATATTCTTGTATGTGCTTTTAATGTAATTCAAATATTTATCGGTGATTTAGATTCTTGAAATTTAAAAACATAAATAGAAAATTGCTAATATTTATAATTTATCGTATTATCACAATACATTGATTTATTATTATTTTAAACAAACAGATAGGAAGAAAATGTGAAAAAGAACAATAAAAAATATTATCGAAATAAGAGTCTTTTTGAACTACTATTAGTCTATTGTAAGAGTTTTCGAGTTTTAAGGCGATATCAATCATTCAATACGATCGACAAGATTGTTGGATTCTGTTTGATCATCGGTGTCTAATTCAATAGAACTTTCATCCGTCTCGATCTAAGAGAAAAGAACAAATATTAAAATTATTACCTTTTATAGAGCTTTTATCCAACAGAAAATATTTTAACAAAATTACGTACTTTCTCACCTAATGCAGCCAATTTTTCTTCGTAACGCATAATTTTACTTTCATCTTCTGCTAAAAGTTCTAAAAGATCTTCTTGGTCTTTCTTCATTTTTTCTAATTCCTCAGATTTTTCTTTTAACTTACGTTCGAAGTCAGTTTCATATTTTTTTACCATTGAAGCATATTCTACTAAACGAATTTCTAACTCTGCAATCACAGTTTTATATTTTTCTGCCTCTTTTGTGCAACCTTCGTTGATTATAACACTATTGGATTCACTTTCTTCCGATTGTAAATTAGTTTGTGCTGCTCGTAAAACTAAATTTTGATCCTTTAAATGACTGATAGTTGATCGAAGATCGTGTACTTGTGCCTACATTAAGTAAATATCAATTAAAAATTCGAAAATACCATCTTATAAACAAAATATTATCCATGAAAATGTACTGTATACCATACTTCAAGTTCGTTTTTTTCTTTTACGAGTGATTCCGTAAGTTGATTCAGTTTTTGTATTTGAAAATCTTGGTCTCGAATAAGCTCTTTATATTGAGCTACTAAAACAGAGTCTGACAAAGTAGGTGTTGTAATCTCATTTTTATGATGCAAGCTACTTCCGTCTAAAACTGACTTTATGATCACACCTATAAAGTACACACATAGTTGCAACTTTCATAGCTTATATTAACAGAATGAATCTGTTATTCATAAATATGATAATTACCCTCCAACGTTTTTGACAGTCTACAAAATTCATGATCTAATAAAAGTTCAGAAGGATTCTTCGCCGAGGGCTGAGGATGTTTTAAAGTTCTAGAATATACCTCGTGTCTAGGAAGACCACCGATAGCATCTTGAAATCTTTCTAATCCTATTCTATTTTCGATTAAATTACATAATTTTTCCTAAAAGATGGAACAAAAATATAGGATATAATGTTAGTATTACAAATATGTCTTATTTCTTTTGTCTTTGGTGTTACCTTTGTGTAGTTAGAAATACTATTATCATTAAAATGTACACACAATCCAATAAGTATGGCGCACATACTTTGTAACAATGTTTCTTGCAAATCATCGTTATTCTCCTGTGATGATAACAAAGCTGTTAAATAAGCTATGGATGAATCAATAAGCAAGAATGATTTAACAGCAGTTAGACAATGTGCAATCCATCTGCAAAGTAGTATTAGAAGCCCTAATTTGCATTGTATTTTATTGCCCTGTTGCAGTAACATGACACATTGTTGCATCAAGGTCACTGGTGGTTTCCCAATATTTGTTGCAAGTAGTACACGTAACAATTGTTCCTTCTGTGTATTGTCGTCAATCAATGCATAAGACAATGCCACGGCAGAAAACCAATTCGATAAGGAATCAGAGGAAAATAAACCTCCACATAACAACTGTCCTAGCAATATTATGTTCGTAAAATTTTTCTGGTTCAGTATATATTGCAATGTAAAACTATTTGTAAAATAAACATGAAGATAGCTTTTCACAAACCTGTCGTCAATGATGGCATTTCATTTCCCTGAGGTAACAAAGTTTGAATAAGCTGAGTTTGTCCTGTTTCATTTTTATATAAAAAACATTGAAAGCAGTAGAGAACGGAACATCTTAAAGCAAATGGTTGCTTTTCATTCACCATAGACATAAGTAAGACAACAATCGCAGGTCTAAATGAATTATGTGAATGTTAGAAATGTATTAATATGGTAAATTTATGATATTTAAAACATATAATATATATATAAAAATACCTAGGAGGATTACTAGGTGCCATTACTCCGGCTAAAAATTCTTGGTTACTGGAATTTCCCCTAATAACTTCAGCCACTGTATTAATAGTCTCAGTCAGTACATCCGCAGGTACACCATTAGCCATCAATATGTTACACAGAGCTTGTAGAAGACCACAGGCTCTCATAATGTGTTGACAATTCGATACTGCCTTTACATATATGCATATGTGTGTGTGTATATATATATAAAATAAGTCAAAAAATTGATTTTTATATGTTGCATTATTTGTATACCTGAGTACTTACCTGAGCAGATCCGCTTGGTGTTACCAATGCACGAATGACTTGAACCATGCAATGAATGTTTGATACCTTCTGTGGACTCCATGCGCTTAGAGGATTGTCATCAAGTTCGGATGATATTTGAAACATTGGTGTTAATTTTTGAATATAACTGCCTAAGACATAGTATTATACTATTTACATTATCATATTTATATTTAACATAACATGTATCTAGTTGTATATTACCTTCTTTAAAAAAATTTTGGTTGCTTACATTACCCCTTAGAAGATTTAACATTAATAGTAGACAATCTTCCACAACAATACCACCTTCTACATTGCCCTCTTGTGCAATAACATCGAAAATACGATCAAACGCATTTTCAAATGCAACAATTTTTTGAATATTTGCATTACCTTTTGTTAATTGAATAAGAAGCAATAAAACCTACAACATTATAAAATATGTTTTACAACTATAGTATAATAACATTGTAATTATATAAAAATATTATATGCAGTGCAAGCTTATAGAAATGTACATCGTTACGTATGACTTCTCTACTATCACTAAGGAGATCCATCAGTTTAGATACACCCATGGGACTAACTAAAATTATTTCTTGTATATCCTTTAATCTATTAGTTGACAAATTCATCAATAACTTTAACGCCGGCCACCTAACTTTGAATTCAAATTCTTCCAAGAGCGTTAAAATTAATCCCACGCTATCTGTGTCTTTAATAAATATTTCTGTAAATTCTTCTCCCACTTTGATGTTGGGCCAATACTGATCCACTGAAAATAATATTTGCATAAAAGTAATAGTAAAACTTGTGCAAGCAAAATTGATCGATACAACTACATGAAATTTTTACCTTCTTCATCAAATGCTTTAGGATTTGTTATATTACAAAGTGTATCAAGTGCTAAACCAATGATTTCACAATCAGTCCTGTCCATTTCTAAAATTTGTCGTAATGCACACATTCCTTGAGCTCCCACTTCGATACGATAAGTGCGCGAAAGAGCTTTAAGTGCACGACAAGCATCTCGCCTATCATCCAACAACATCGACGATTGTAACCTGTCTATCAGTCGCTCCACCTGTGTGATTACTCTAATGAAAAAGGTGCGAATGACGCAAAAAGAAAAACAGTATGAAAACGAAAAGGCAATGATAGAAATATTTTAGTGTAGTATCTCAAAATATTCCGACTCAATTTTTACTTTTCTTATACAAACATTGTTACTACCATGTGTCGCAGTCAGGAAGATAAAAAAACAAAAATATTAAATAAATCGATTAAAAAATTTGAAGTACCGTTTCAATACTCGATGGTTCGTTTTCTACAGATGCAGAACCTAAGACAGACTTTAATCTACTTTTAAAATATTCCATTTTGCAGCTGACAACTTGACAATTGTAAACTACACGTCATACAGTGCCGTCGACATTTTTCTTACGTATTTGCAGAACTTACTGAAACAAGTAATGTCTAATAGGGGGCGTTAGTAACGCTAACTTTCACTATAACCTACTATAACCTTAAGTAACCTTGAAACAATTGATACATTTAAGAATAGAATTTTTAATAGACGGTAAAATGTCGAAAATTTAATTTGTCAATAAAGCCTTTCAAATTTTACATATTAAATAACACTTTTCATTTCAGATAATTTCTTTTCTTAGTGCTTCTAAAACATATAATTCCATTTTGTATCTCGGGTTCTATCATTTATTTTACAAAAACGTCTAATATTTAATTCGTTTATCAATGTGCAAAATTTACTAAAAACTAGTAGTTTGAATAAATTTAGATAATAGACTCCTTTTTACTCGAATAATTCAGAATCTAAAGAGATCGCATATCTGCTGTAAAATATGTATGTGTATGGTTACAATAAACTCGTTGGTTCGGAAACGTTTTTTGTGCAATTTAAGAACAATAGATTTTGTAATTACGAACAAATATTTGCATCGATTTAAGTAAGAAATTACTGCTCAAATAATCGATGTACGTGATTGTGTCCTATGTAAAAAAATGTACATGCACACATGTAATCAAGTTTACAATGCTACGGGTATTATATAACTAAATTAAAAATAAAACCGATTAAAGGATGTTTAAATAATTTTGAAATATAGAATAAAATTCATGTATATATACAAACATACATACATATATGTAGATGTCGACTACTTAAGAAAGCAATAAAATATGGTTTTCAATGATTAAAATGGAATTATTAAGTTGTAAAATTAACTGACTTATTTACCAATTATAAAATTATTTATACATGCCAAGGTAACAAAATTATGTAATACGTGAAAACAATTTCGTTGTTTCAATCCGAGGCTGACGTAAGGAATTGTCAAAGTCAAAGCAATTTTTATTGACATTGCATCATAAGAAAAAAAAATCGAAGATCTATGTTCCATCATTATTCGTCCAAAGTAAAATATTATTCATTTCTCGTCATGTGAATAACACAAATATAGTTAGTTTTACTAACTAAAGCAGCAATAGCAGCCAATTTGTCCATTTACTTCTTCTTGAACAATTTTACTACTTATTAATAGCTTTCGATGTACATTGCGAATGAACAGACATATATAATTAGATACCTTAACATTATCTACATACGTAAATAAAATATATGAATAATTACATATAATGCAGTATAATCAAAACACGTATATACATATGTATACGTGATAGAAAAGTAATCGCATTGCTCATGTTGTCAGTTCTATTTTTATGGAGACTAGATAAAGACTAAGACACAAGAAGAGCAAAGTATTTGAAATATGGATAAGTATACTGCACTCGAATACTGTATATGCACTATTCGCGGAGAGTAAACGGATTAAAAGATATATTTGCAATCTATTATTATGCTAATTTAGAGATTTTATTATTTTGAAATCGAATATCGCGATGAAAAACAAGCGCAGGGTCGTATTAATGATGGGATTACGATCATGATTTATACATTAATGATTTACTCATGCAATGAATAATCAGATCTGCATTTTATTCTATGTTTTATTTGTTTGAACTAAGAAACATCAATGAACGAATTATAACTTGTATCTTGTTTTAATCTTTTTACAGCTTCGTTTTTGGTACACATGTGTAAAGATAAAATGATGAAAAGATGAAATAGAATAATATGAAAAAAGAGATAAATTTTTATTACAGTTTCAATTCACACTATCATTTTTATCGGTGAGAGTCTCGATAGTAATTTTACTACTCATTTTAATACTCATTATATTTCTCTGATTACATATTAGATATAAAACATAAGAAAAGCAATAAAAAGAAATTATGTATAAAACTGACAATATTAAAAGATACAATAACGTACAATTTTGTTTTCTTACACGGACACGATTTTGTATAATTTTAGACACGATACCTATGTACATACATATATAAATATCTCTATGTATATATCAAGAAATCTAGAATTATGTTTCCTAACGAATTATTATACATTTTTATTTTTACTTTCACTAATACTGACACTAGTTGTATTTCATGCACCGGTAGTAAAATAATGTGATGATGCAAGATAATAAAACATTTGCTCTACACATTAAATGATTCATAAAAAAGGTAAGTACTAGATGTACAAAAGAACAAAACAGATACTGGTGACCTACCTTAAGAATAAGATAAAATTTCTAAAAGATGAATCATCGAACAATAACAATAGAATAAACAAGAAGAAAACTGAACATTTGTACAAAAGAACAAACAGATATCTGTGACCTACCTTAAGAATAAAATAAAACTTCTAAAAGATGAATCATCGAACAATAATAATAGAATAAACAAAAAGAAAACTGAACATTTGTACAAAAGAACAAACAGATATCTGTGACCTACCTTAAGAATAAAATAAAACTTCTAAAAGATGAATCATCGAACAATAACAATAGAATAAACAAAAACAAAACTGAACATTTATACGTATACATACACATATGTAAATACGAAAAAGTTGGTCAAAAGGATGATTACAGATACTTTTTGGATAATTAATTCTGATCAATCTGATAAACAATTAATTGTTGAAGTGTTAAAGCGTTGGGAAATGAATTTATCAAATGTGTATATATATATATATACACACACACGAAGCAAAATGAATAACCAATCTAAATTAATTGAAAAATACATCAGTGTTTGTGTACGGAATAAGAAGTATCATGAAATGAAAATTACAATCAATTAAATTTATAATTGACTAATAACAAATTAGCAACGATTGTACATAAGCAATAAAATTATAACAGTTCTGAGAAATTGATAATATAATATGGATTGAAATAAATAAGACATAAGAATAGCAGTAGGCTACACGATTAAGTTGAAATGGGCTGTTTAGGTCGTTTAGTTGATCGGAAGGAAAGAGATGTCGAAGGAAAGCGGTATTAAGAACCGAAGATTACCGAACGGCAAGAAACGGAAATAGCCGAAGTGGATGCAGTGCGAAACGTCACGTAGTTGGTGTTGCTAGGCGGTCTGTTAAAGAACAGTGGGAGGGGAAAAATTAAGAGGGAGGGGAGAATTATACAAAAGCCGTGTCATCAGGTCGGCAAATCAGTTGTGTCAATGCTGAGTGCAAGTAGAGAGATATGTTATTTTTGTCAGTATAGTGTTGAAGCTTTCAGTGAAAGTTGAAGAGAAAGGACTGTGACTGTTATCGCTGCTCCTGTTTAAACAATTGAGAAAAGTCATTTTGCCGGCATTACGAAACTTGTTAAATCGCTACCATTGAAAATAGAATATCGAAACTCGGAATATATTCGTAGCGCTGAAGAAATAATCCGACTATTGTATATTATAAGAAGGTCATTGTGACATTATTAGTTGTGTTCTGTGTCTCCCTGACTCTTTGTGTGTATTTCTGTGTGTGTCTGTGCAATATCTCTCAAATATGGAGGTTTTACCATGTCCTGTAAATGTGAATTTTAATAACACGAGAGGTAAATCTACTTAATATTTTTTAATCACTTCTATGTGTTAACTTAAACGTTTCTTCTCGAGCTTTTTTTTCTCTATTTTAACTATATCATATCTTGCATATACATTTAATGAATAACAATCGATCGATGATATCAGCTACATATAAAGTTGTTTTAGTTGGTTTTTCGAATCAGCTGATTTTTCATAGAATAAACGAATAAGCAAATGTCATATTTAAATTATATATTTTACAGTTTTTTAAATTTTATTCGTGTACTCTATATTCTCGGAGAGTATTACTTTACAGTTTAACTTCTTTTCCATAATTTTTATGCAATTATTAATTATATCTCTATGGTTACATCATGGTCATACGGAACATATGATTGCATAGAATCGAATGTAATTTTTCCTTTTATTAATTTTTGTTGTTGTTCTTTTTCTTTCTCTTTTGAAAGGAAGAAGAAGAAGGAATTTCTTTAACTAGAAAGTGATAAGTAAGCAATATTATAATAATAATTACATAGACGTATTACATAGACATAAATCGATTTAGTTTCGAATAAATTATAACTATTTAAATAAGTTGGTGCCGGTAGGGCCGGCCGGCACGTACACTTTACGCAGATATAGACATAGTCTGTGGTGTTTGGTGTACGCGTGCGCAAGTAGTAATCACAGCTAGATGGATACATATCTAAAAACATGTCTCTCACTGTAAAACAAGTGTGAGAATCGTAACAATGATAGTGATAATCATAATTTTTCGTTCAAGTAAGTAGCGATAATCGTAATTAACGGAATGTATATTTTTCGTGTTTAGCCGGAACAGTGGCCGAAGAATTTGACGGAGCTTGTCAGGCTCTAGCAAAACGATTGGAAGTTGAACTTAGGCGAGCAAAACATGTACAGTTAGCATGCGGGGAAGTATTGTTACCTGCTGATCTTTTACCTAGAATTGCTAAAACTGTACTTAGTATGGCTGAGAACGAACCTTGCGGTCTTAGGTAAGCTACTTATTTAATAATTGTTTTCTTACTTTTTCTTAAAGTATGTTATGTCTTCTATGAATATGGTATTTTTATTACAGAGGTTGCACCTTGTTTATTAGCTTCGAAACAGATAGTGTATGCAGGAAATTGTCAAAGATACAATGTGATCCTAATACAGTATCAACATTTGAACTTTATTTGACTTTGAAACAAGATCATACATCTTGGCATATTCTGTTACCACAGTTTTTGAAGTAAGTCGTGTATTGCTCTCTTTAAACCTAACGGAGATGAGCTGAATTCATTTTAATTCATTTATTTTTCTTTACAGAAATCTTACACGGGGAGGTACTATTATGATCAGTAGAGATTTCACTTTAGAGAAAAAGAAATTATATAGATCATATCAGCAATGAATGATCCCACTATGTCCAGGAGTCATTGCTTGATTGTCTTGATAATTGTGATTATTCGAAGCTCCTCTAATTATAAGTAGGCTCCAATGTGGCCTTTTTTACTTTCCACACGAAATAAGCAGATCAATTTTTCTGATGTGCTTATATTTCGCGATAAATTTCATTTAACGGTAGCTAACATAAGGAACGAATAGCAGAAAAATAAAGTATAATGTAAAGAGAAGAGCGAGGGAGAAAGAGGTAGAATCTGTGCGTTTTGACAATTGTGATAGTAAAGCATAAAAAGATTTGTAGTATCGTTAAGGCTGAAAAGTTTCTTTACGTGATTTCTAGATTTTGAATATTGCCTGACATTTGTAATTCGTTTTAAATATCATTGTTTCTTTATATGTAAGTGTAAACATATCTCATCAATCAATGCTGCAGGTTAGAATTTCTATAATAATGTAGATAGTGTGTTTTATGAATTAATTTTAAAAATATTTGGTGATACAAATTTCTAGATTTGCGTAGGGAGACATTCTCTCATAAGAGATGTAAACTGTATCTTCGTTTAACGAAGAAATGACTTGGTATGTAAGACTTGTAACAGTAGTTTGTTTGCGTTTACACGTAATAATGAGATAAAATTTAAATCAACTTTTCTTGGTTAGTAACAAGAATAAAAGTAATTAAACTATAGAAGTAGTAATAAGAATAGATATGTAGTTTCAGAAATGCCAATGGATATCTAAAGTAATTTCGTTTGATACAAATAGATTTGTACAATTTCACCTGACCTAATTTTCTTCTATGATGTATCCCTTTTTACCTATTAATTATCAATTGATGTAATTTATCTATCTTTCTGTATACACATACACATATGTCTAATCCATCTTTTCAATTTTTTCATTTTCAATGTTTCAATGTGATTTTCTTGTATGAAAAATCTTAACACTCTTAGATATCGATTGGTGACAATGTTGTGATAGTAATAAAACAAAAAAACACAATTGACATAAAATAGGAATCTGTACAATAATATTTTAGAGGATTGGACATACATGCAACTTCTTCAATATCTGTAATATCTATAATTCCGAGAAACAGTTTGTCTAATTATGATATTGCCGGTTTATTATTATTATCATCTTATAGAATTATATTATTTTATTCAAATAAGCTTCGTTTATGAAATTTAAAATGACTGTATTGGAAGAGAAAACGAAAAAATATATAGGAGCAACCACGTGTATGACTTTATAAGACTGATCAGTGTTAGACTTTCAAGATAATATTTGTACGCGTGTAAAAGTATTCAGAACGATAAAGAAACTGAGATATTGAATCGCACACCGAATATAGATCAAAGAACAATTATGTTTGGACAAGTTTCGTGAATTAAAAGTAGTTGAAAATAAAACGTTCTCCCTACGCTTGTTATAACAACAAAGAAATTAGAAGGAAAAAGAACATCTGATTCTATTGATTACGTAGGAGTAATCAGAGTATAAGACGCTGTTACATATATTTTGTACTCCGTTAAAGACATTAGAAGTATAGTGTGTGTATGTGTGTGTGGAGAGAGAGTGTATGGGTATGCGCGCGCGCGCGCATGTATTTAATTTTTTATATTTGATATATATTGTTAAATATTATTTGCTTAGAAAAAATGTGGCGAGAAGTTGAGGAAAATACAAATTTTGAACGTTATATCTGATATGCATTTCATCTTCTTTTTTTCTTTCATCAGTTCATATTCATTTAAGTTCATTTGTATATTCTTTTTCTTCTTAATAAAATTTACTCCACATACAACTTTCATTTGTAAGATTTCCATTACATCGAACATATACATAGGTCCTTTTATCGATTAAATTGTTGTAGATATATAAAACATCTAGTTTTTCTTCAGCTCAATCCCGCCTATATGTGATGTTGATTCTAATTTGTGATCTTAACAATAAACAAAAAATTATAAAAAATATCTGTTTTATTTACCTATACTTATTTCATTCGTTTCACATTTAAAGTGTTCGATTCAGAATAGTCGCTGCGATCTGGTAAAATTGTGCACAAGATCTCTATCCTGCAAAATGATACATCTTACATGAGAGTTCCTTCTTTTTTATTTACTAAAAATTGTTATAAAATTCTACAAAATATTTTTTCCACCTCTTTATTCTACTTTTTGCAAAATTTTAACTAACTTTACCTCTCCAATGATCGTTGGAGTGGTATCTTTGCTGCTGTTTCCTTTCTCCATGGCAAGAGTTTCATTTTATTTTGTTTTAAATTTTTCGACAATTGCCGAATATTTGTTATGTTTTCCTGTTTACTATCATCGTTATTGTTGCCATTTTGCTTTGAAATCTTTACCAATAAGTCAGTCTTATTCTTTTCTTTGAAATTATTTGGTCGATCATATATTCTTTCTGTTGAATCTATGGTATGTTGTTCAGGCATAGATAAATAGCTGTCGTTTTTTGAGTAATCATTTGATTTTTTCCTTTCAGTAACTACTTCACATGATTTTTTTATTTCAGAAGATATCGTTCTCTCTTTATTCTTTTGTTTTAATTTTTCTTTGTTAATATATCTTAATTTTGTTTGTTGTTTTTGCGTGATTCTATTTATTGGCTTCGTAGCAGTTATCGATGGTAATAGAGGAATAAATGTTAGTGTAGGTGTTGATTTTTGGACAGAAATTTGCGATACCTTCCCAAATATCCAAGAGTCGACAGACGAAGGTTGCGGTTCGACATCGACAATCAAATGTATCGCCTTTCCAGTTGTATCCTGTCTCCAATAAGGATCTAATCTTAAGAATATCCACTATAAGAAAAAGAGAGGAAGTAGGTAAAAATTAGAAAAGTTAGAAAATGAAGGATACTCGCATTGAATAACCGTAGCCAAACCACACGGGCACATTCACTGCTGAATTGGAACAGTTTCTTTCTGAAATAATATTTTTCAAGCACATTTGTGATTGCTGTGCTAACAATTTCTTCGCGAATATAACCAATTTGATGTTCCGTTAATTGGTCCTGTAGGAAATCATGCCACTTCAGTTCTTGAACGTCAGATGGAAACAAATGAAACATGCTGAGAAATTGATATTCCAGCCAATTAGATACACTATTTTCTTCCAAATTTAATGAATTTATTCTTCTTTCACTCATCTTTTTCTCTTTATTCTATAGAAGAATGTTCAATGATATTGTAATTAGTCATTCTTTAAATCGCTTAATTGTTTAATATTAAGATATGATACGTATTTATTATAGTACATTATGCACATTGATTTGAGTATGATATGTAACAACTATAATAAAATTCAACTACACATACTTAACCTTTAAACGTTTTATTTCTTTCTTTATATATTTATTGTCTCGAAGTATACTTTTTTTTTCTCTTCGTATAGAATGTACAATAATATGTGCGCAACAAATAAATAAAATTTGTTGGCGCAGGGAATTTCTTTACAATCAAGGAAATTACATGTGTATCATCATCGTTCGTGTTTTTTTTATAAATAAATATCTTAAACTCAGAAACGATACATATATGCATACCCACATGCATGTATATATGTTACAATGTACGAAGCATAGGTCGAAAAAAGAAAATTACGAGGTTAAATACGAAACATTACTTTTACATTATTTAACATGAATCTCGAAATGCAATTTATATTTTCTACTTTGATTTTTATTATAATAGAGATATTTAACAAACATTTTTTTTTTTAATTTGTATTGTTCGTATTATATAACCTTTTATATAAATCAGTTTAATCACATAGAATAATTCAAGTTACCTCATGAAACAAGCAAAAAACGTAAAAGAAGATACGAGGTAGATTCGACAATGTATCTACGATTATTTCTTCGAGTCAACTCGACTTACTGTACTGTTACTTAGTTATACCATTTTTTTTTTTTTTTTTTTAAGAAATTAACAAATATTTTACGAGATGACAACTCGAAACAAAAATGCAAATTTCTCATACTGCAGCTGTCATTTTCCTACTGTAATTCTTACATTCGAGCTTCTGCGTGAATGAACACAAATGACGATAAAACTTTTCGATATCGCGAATACTTTCACGATATACACTCACGATAAAATAATACTGATTTCCTTGTTCACGCATTGACCGCATGTCTTCCTTGCTCATTACATGTTACTTATTCTCCTACCGGTACACTGATCGCATACTTTGCACGGTTTAATCACTGAAAAAGATTAAAAAAGAGAAGAAAAACGTGGTAGGAACGAAAAGGGTAGAAAGAAATAGCCGAATTCTGATCGACTACACTTAGAACGTATGCATCTTAAGCCATAACGCCAGTTATAACACCACCGGATACAGGAAGACCAGTTTCCCCCATTAAGGCCAGATCTATTTCTCTTGCAGCTTGCCTACCTTCTGTGATTGCCCAAACTACCAGAGATTGTCCACGCCGGCAATCTATGTGGAATAACAATAACACGTTAATCAGGTAATAAAATACACGAAATATAACTTGAGAAAACGAGAATCTATTTGACGTATAGTTATTGAATGTAAAAGATGGTAATACAAATAAAACGTAAAAACTTACCTCCTGCTGCGTATATTCCATCTAAACTTGTCTTGTAATTTCCAATTGGTGTTTTGAAATTACCTCTTTCATCCATTTTCGTATTTAATTCTGTTGCAATATATTTTTCTGGACCTAAGAAACCCATAGCGAGTAAAACTAGGTCACATTTGTATATCTAAATGAAAATCAAGGCATTAGAAAAGATAGTAAAGACACAATAAGTCACAAATTATAATTTTTACTTTTTCTGTCCCAGGAGCCTCTTCCATTTTCCAACGTCCGTTTTCCATTGTCCACGATACTGACACTGTTTTAATACCACTTACGTGGCCATTTCCATCGTCTAAAAACTCCTATTAGAAGTATATAAATGAACGTGAAAGGAAGAGTGGAAAACAGTAAAAGAACATATATATATATACACAAGAATTTTTACGTACTTTACTCAATGTACTAAATTGACGGGGATCTCGGCCAAACTTCAAGGAAACTTCCTCATGGCCATAATCCACTTTAAATACACGTGGAAATTGAGGCCAAGGATTATCGTGCGCTCTTTTGTTTGGCGGTTCGGGTAAAATTTCAAATGTTGTAATCGTTTTGGCACCCTGCATGATAGTAATTAAAAATATACATAATGTAGAATGTATCGTGATTTCAACAAATTGTATTTTCTTTCCATTTCATCTTTTTCATCAATAGAAGCACAACTGAATTATTATACGCATTGCAGTTTCGAACAAACAATAAATTTACAGCAAATTACTTTGAAATTTTCTTAGATATATAAAGTTGTACTAAAGATATAAATTTTACCTGTCGCAAAGACGTAGCTATACAATCACAACCAGTATCGCCACCACCTATTATAATAACATCCTTATCTTTAGCTATTAAACGCATATCTAGTGGAGCGTTATTCCCCATTTGATTCTTTTGCCAATTTTCCAAAAAGCTTACAGCAAAATGAATTCCTTCAAGGTGTCGACCTGGTATTTGTAAGTCTCTTGGCCAAGTTGCGCCAGTACATATTAACATTGCATCATATTGTTCCCGTAATTTCTACAATATATATACATACAAAAGATCAATATATACAAACAAGATAACAATCATAAATAAGTTACAAGTATGAACGTAATTACTACGTAAATAAAACTGAAACATTATTTACATTAGCAGAAATATGTTTTCCTACATCGACGCCAGTCTTAAATGTAATACCCTCCGCCGCAAGAAGAGAAACCCTTCTTTGAACAACTTGTTTCGATAACTTCATAGTCGGAATACCATATTGCAGTAGACCTCCAATTCGGTCATTTCTTTCATAAACAGTCACCAAATGGCCTGCCTTATTTAATTGATGAGCTGCCGCCAAACCAGCCGGACCTGAGCCAACTACTGCTACTCGTCGACCGGTTCTAGTTGTTGGTGGATGCGGCACTATCCAACCTTGTTCAAATGCGTGATCAATTATCGCACATTCAATGTTCTTTATTGTAACTGCTGGTTCAGATATACCCAAAACACAGGCACCTTCACAAGGAGCTGGGCAAACTCTTCCAGTGAATTCTAAATATACATACGATATTTATTACGTATTAATTTAAAATTTTAGCAATCTTAAAAGATACACGTTGTTAACTGCAAGCCTCATCTTTACCATTCAAATTACTTTTTTAATTGTACAAACCTGGGAAATTATTAGTTTGTAACAATTGATTTAAAGCTTCTTTCCAATTCGATTGGAAGACAAGATCATTCCATTTAGGAATGATATTTCCTAGGGGGCAACCATGACTACTTTGACAAAATGGTACACCGCATTCCATACATCTTGCTGCCTGCACGCGTAATCCTTTACGAACCTTTTGAAAGTTATAAATTTCATTCCAATCGGTAATTCGGTTTTCAACTGGCCGATAAATTCCCATTTGTCTTCTATATTTAATAAAACCTCTAAAAATTAAAATAATAATATATAATAATATATATACCAATTTAAAAATTTGAAATAATTATGTGCGATTTAAATTCTGAGTAAGTGCTTTTAGTTACGTCACTGAGTCGGGAGAACCATACCTTATCTTATCCAATTTTTGCTGCTCCATATCAGTATCTACAATAGCATCTTCAATATCTTTGATCTGGATATCTTTCGTCTGAGAACTTCCATTCGGTATTGGTTGTGTTTGTTTGGTTTCTTCGACTTGCTTTAATGCCCGCTGGTACTCATACGGAAATACCTTCAAAAAATTAGAATATTAATACATTCACAATAATTATGACTGATTAATCATCATTTACCTTAACGAACCGTGTAGTTGGTTCAGGCCACAACATCAAAAGATCTTCAGCTATTAAAGAACCAGTTTTCTCAACAAATTCTTCTAAAAGTTGTTTCACATATGCAATATCTTCTTGCTTATTTAAAGGAAGCAATTCTACCATTTCAGGATTACATTTACTGTGTATGAAAAATTAATTGATTAAGAATATATGCACAATAAATATATAATGTATGGCAAAAAGAAAAAGAAAAAGAAGAAAATGGAGTGATGTACCTCTTGAACGATCCATCTACATCTAAGACATAGGCTATCCCACCGGACATTCCAGCTGCGAAATTTCGACCAGTAAGACCCAGAATAACTGCACAGCCGCCAGTCATATATTCGCACCCATGATCACCGACACCTTCGACTACTACTATGGCGCCACTGTTACGAACGCTAAATCTTTCAGCAGCGATTCCTCGAAAATATGCTTTGCCAGAAGTTGCACCATAAAGACAAACATTACCAACGATTACGTTATTTTCGGACTTGAAAGTAGAATCTTTTGGTGGATATATAACGATTTCTCCTCCACATAAACCCTAAAAATTATAGGAATGTGTATCAAATGTGTATATGATGCATAATATGTACAATACCGATTATCTTAAATAGTTCAGTTAGAAAAACATATTTACTTTGCCAACATAATCGTTGGCATCTCCCTCGAGAGTAACATGAACGCCTTTGGTCATGAAAGCACAGAAGCTCTGACCTGCAGAACCTTTCATTTTTATGTTGATACTACCTTCAGGTAAACCAACTTCGCCATATAATCTACCAATAAAAAAAGAAAGAGAAATATTACACAATTAGTCAATTGTTGAAACCATTCGCAATTACCAAAAGACGTAAAACAAAGACATTTACTTTGAAATATGGTAGCTTAATGTTGCCGCAAATGCTCTACATTCGTTATTAATATTTAATTCAATATCAATACGTTTCTGTTTTCCTTTTAATAAATCCATGGCTAATTCAATGACATGATTGTCCAATCTGTTTTCTAGTTGAAAGTCCTGTTTCATCGATCCTCCCTGTATATTTACTCCAGGACGGAGTTCAAGTGCATTACGCAAAATATTATCGAGCTTTAATGTTTTAGCCTTCTCTACTGAGATATCTTCGCGAACTTTCAACAAATCCGTACGACCTATTAGATCTTGAAATTTACGTAATCCAAGGCTGGCCATGTGAGAACGTACCTAACAAAAAAATGTATCTTGCATGATTCAATGGATATTTCCTATAACAAAGATGATGCTTGGGAAATTATTGTTGGGAATTCCTTATTTCTAATCTCAGTATCAAATACCTCTTCTGCCAATGCGAAGAAAAAATTAATAACATGTTCCGGCTTTCCTTCAAATTTTTTTCGAAGTTTTGGATCTTGTGTTGCAACACCCACGGGACAAGTGTTTAAATGACATTTTCTCATCATAGTACAACCCATGGAAATTAATGGCGCAGTACTAAAGCCAAATTCGTCGGCACCTAAAAGAGCCGCAACCACTACGTCAAATCCTGTACGCATTTGTCCATCTGCTTGTACAATGACACGTGATCGAAGATTATTTAAGGTTAAAATTTGATGGGTCTCTGCAACTCCTAATTCCCAAGGTAATCCAGCGGATTTTATTCCTGTCCAAGTACTAGCACCAGTTCCACCATCATGGCCAGATATTACGATATGCTCTGCTTTCCCCTGTATAATGTATGCCATAATAGAAGACAGTGTAGTAAAAAGAAGGGAAAGAAGATACAAGATGAAAATGATAATTAGAAAAATGTATTTGAAAATGTATTCTCTACTCTCGACAAGTTAAGATATACTATTTCTAAGTATGATTACCTTTGCAACACCTGATGCAACTACACCTACTCCTACTTCTGACACTAATTTGACAGAAATACGAGCATTTGGATTTGCACATTTCAAATCATAAATTAATTCCGCAAGATCTTCGATCGAATAAATGTCGTGATGCGGTGGTGGTGAAATTAGACCTACACCAGGTACAGAATGTCTAGTTGCAGCAATCTCAGCAGTAACCTACATACAGATTATATAGCTTTTACAACCATTATTCTGTATACACTATGCTTGCAGTATAATTAATAAAGATCTGTTTCACCTTATAACCAGGCAACTCGCCGCCTTCTCCTGGCTTTGCACCCTGTGACATTTTGATTTGAAGATCATCAGCATTTGCTAAATAGCTTGAAGTGACACCAAAACGACCGCTGGCAACTTGCTTAATGGATGATCGTTTGTTAAACTCTGGATCCTGATTCAGATACCTAAATGACGAGTTTTACTTTACGTTATTAGGTGATTTTTTATAGGCAAATGGAAAATAAATATACGCACGCATTTAAGTGAGTGTGTGCGTGAATATGAGAATCTACAGTAATACCCGGTTTACTGTTGCAATTTTGCCGACTTAATTATCACAAATTTGTCCCCACCAATCCTTTGACCGCTTCCACGGAACAAGCGCTATGTTATTTAACTCGTGATTGACGTTATTTCAACTAGGAATGAGTCATAAAATAAGAAAACTAAAATGTTTATATTTTTTACTTTATAAGTATCAAATTACTTCAATCAAGCTGCTGAGAATTTTCTGATGAATAAGATACCAAATATGATATATTCGTCACATTTGGATGAGTTTGAATTACACGGATAGATATGGGTATATGACACACCATACTCAAATTTTTCTCCCTATTTCATTCTCATTCAATCTCATTTTTCACTCTCGTTACTCTCGCCACTCCGATACATCCAAGAAATGAGCAGATTCAATAGAAATAACACCCAGCAACTCCCAGAACATCTACTTCCTCAGTCGAAATGAAAATCCGAACATGCGACAATTAAGTGGATATTATTATATTTGTCGTGTGTATAGATGCATATGCTATTCATAAAAAGGATATAATTTCTCATAAATTTAGAATGTAAATACCTGTCAGCATTTTCACCACCTTCGCCGGTGTTCGATTTACCACCAATACGATTCATCGCAATCGCTAATGTTGTATGTGCTTCTATAGAAATACTTCCAAAACTCATAGCTCCGGTTGCAAATCGTTTCACAATCTCAGATGCTGGTTCAACCTCTTCAATGGGTATGGATTTTTCTGATTTTTGTACTAATTCCAATTGACCACGTAAGGTGCATGCCCTGATCATTTCCATTGTAGTTTTTCGATATTTTTCATAAGCGTTCCAGTTCTTAGAATTTACATAATCCTAAAAAAGAAACAAAAGAGATACAGGAAATGGAAAAATAGCAATTATTTCTTTTTTATCTATTCTAATAAAAAATGAATTTACCTGCAAGCTAGCAATACTATCAGGATCGTTTATGTGTTTTTCTCCACCAGATCGCCAATGATAGACTCCTGGATTGCGAATAACAAGCATATCCATAGGTTTTGTGCAATAAGTAATTTGATGTCTTTCAAATGCTTCTTTTGCCAAAATATCAAAAGTAACTCCACCAATACGAGATTGTGTACCCTGTATGGAAAGTAATATGCAATAAATGTTAAAAGGTTAAATATGTACAATGAAAGTAAACGATAGAAACAATTAAGAGTACGTCATTAAAACTAGTGAATCATAGCAATTGCATTCATTAATTGGATCCAATTTTTAATCATTCGTACCTTTCACGATCGCATCGTTTTCGATCATTATTAAACGATTTTTTGCCGATTCGTATGATACATACCTTAAAGCATTTATTGATGACTTCGTTTGACAAACCGACTGCTTCGAATATTTGAGCTCCTTTATACGATTGTAACGTAGAGATTCCCATTTTTGCCATTACTTTAGCTATTCCTCTATCCATTGCTTCCGCATAATTCTGTAACGATATTTCATTTATATTCACCCATCATCATTATCATTATTACCGTCGTCGTCAACATTCCCGTTCCTTCTCATACTTGTTTTATCGTTAAGTAATATAATGTTTTAAATCGTGACAGCGCCACAATATTAAAAAAGAACTTACCGCACATAAAGCATTATCGGTTAATGACGAATCAAGTACGCCATCCATACGAAGATTTCTTGCCATTTCAAATACTAAGTACGGACAAATGGCGTCCGCTCCATAGCCAAGTAACAGACATATATGATGTATTTCTCTAGCTTCAGCAGTTTCTACAATGAGACCAACTTTCATACGTTGTCGTTCTTCGATTAGATTGTGATGCACTGCGCCCAAGACTAACAAGCTGCTTACAGGCACTCTAGTGATAGCAATGAAACATTATATTATTAAATAATTACTTTACACATCATAGGACTAGCAAATCTATATAATCACTTAAATAATATTTTCACCTTTCCGGGCTACTCAGCCGATCGGATAGAACGATAAATTGATAACCTTCTTTTGCAGCTTGATTAGCCTCCTGATTGACACGATTTAGTGTATTCACTAATCCAGGTGGACCATCTTGCACAGGATATGTCGCATCGATTATTTTAGTTTTCCAACCACGATAATTCGTTCGTTTGATTATGTCGAGATCATCCAAGGAAAGTATTGGTTGTCGTAAAAATAATCTATGTACTTGCAGTTCGTTTGGCTCAAGCATATTACTTTCTGGCCCAATAGGACAAAGCATTGACATTACGATTTTTTCTCTGAAAGGGTCTATCGGAGGATTTGTCACCTAACAATAAATTTTAAGGAAAGAGTATAAATGTACATGTTAAAATATATTGTAGTTAAATATAAACTATATAGTTGTTTTCGTAAATTATTCCTACCTGAGCAAACAATTGCTTAAAATAGTCGTAGATAAGGGGTTGAAATTGAGAAAGACAAGCTAATGGCGCATCATTACCCATAGAACCCAATGCTTCTTTCCTATAAGAATTTTACAATTTCAATTTATATGTAACATAATATGTGTTGTATGATCAATATCTCTATAGTGTAACTAGTAAATATATAAACGTGTCTTTGTTTACTGATTACAATTTTAACAGTCTAAAATATAAAAACTATATACTTAGATTGCATCATCGGCAGAAGAAGCAAATTAATGGTTTCAAGAGTGTATCCATAGAGGGATAATCTTTTATCACCTCCCCAAACTCGATTTACAGTAGATATTGGATTTGCATCATTCATCGCTTTTCTTTTAGCTACTTCTTCGTCCACGATCGAACCATTTTCAACAGTGCTTAGTGTCTTTTTATAATCAGCGTCAGCAGCACGTAACTCTTCCATTGTAATCTATAAAGGTAAACATGTTTAACTGAATAAGATTTATTTGTTTCGTACAAATTATTTATCATGTAAATTGTGAGCAGACTAATATTATTATATATGTAAAATTACTTAAGAATATTGTAGTATCAGATTAAAATTAATTATAAAATAAAGTAATTTCAATGTGTAAATATAGAGCATACTGTATGATTATTTGAAGAAATGATGAGACAGTATGACACTTACCATCTATGTGTAATACAAAGCATGATCACAGCATATAGAATTGTTTGCAAAGAAAAAACAAATGTTTTTTTCATTAAATACATCTTGATATAGACCTAAAGGTTAAAGGTTACAATGCATATTCACATAAACATTTGATTGTTAGTTTAGCTATATTTCAAAAACTTTAAAAGGATGATCAACAATCACAACGATCAATGACGAAACAGAACAAAACAAAAAGAATACCTGATCTTTTAGCCATTTGGAATGTGGTCTACTTCTAGCAATTTGCAACTTCAGTTCAACATCTTCTATGATCCTTTTCTCATGCGTATCAACCAGTAGCATTCTGCCGGGTTTCAAACGGCTCTGTAAAATGGAATAAAGTGCAAATAATTCAACTGTTAAATCATACCTACTATCATCCAACATTTATATAACAACACTGTAAGATTATCCCATAAATTCATACAAATGCAATTTCTAATGATTAATTATATATCATATGTACCTGATACATTAAAAAGATTAATAAAAGAAGGAATGATATTTTGTTTTTATAAAATCTAAAATGATATATATAATAAAATATAAAATAGATGCCTGTTATACTGGATATCTATTTCTTTTTACCAAACTAATCCTCCTACAAGATTTATTCTACAATGAATAAGAATAGTCGTAGTGCTCTTTCATAAAACATCCAGTTGTTGGATGTCTGTTGCCTTTTATGAAATATTTTCAAATTTTACATTAGCTATACATGCAAGTTTCATCCTTCTCTCTTTTCTTGACTTTTTCTTTTTTTTAAAGAGAATTGGGCACATTATTGAGAAAGCTTATAAAAAGCAGAACACACATAATACGAAACATAGACATGCATACACACACTTTCACACTTTTTCAATCATCGACAGTTTCAAATCTGTAACATAAAATATAAGAACAAATGACGAAAAAGCGTACAAAAATTGGAAACAATACGAGGAGAGCAAAGCGAATTAATTAGAACTCGATCGAAAGAAAAGGTGAGATAGTAAATTTGTGTCATATTATATACAGCTCTATGGAAAGAATCAATTACTCATCAATATGCTTTAAGTCGCGGTCTTTTACTACTTCTGTATAAAAGTACAATATTTAATTTGTATTCAGTAAGTGCTTTCCTCCTTATGCACATGTAGTATGTAGTATCTTTTGCAGCTCAAATTCTGCATATTAAAAACAATATAGAGAAAAAACATATGGATAGCCGATTGCTTGTTATAAACTAAAAGCTACTGTAAAATTTCCTCAGAAGCTAGGCCTGATCAATGCCATGTATATTTCTTCATTTACCTTTAAGACTACATTGTTGGACGGAGTGTCATAGACGCCCACTTCGGACGCCATCACCATCATGTTATCCTTAGTGACGTAGAAGCGCGATGGGCGCAGGCCGTTTCTGTCAAACAAAAATTCAGACGCCTTTTACATTACCACCTCATTGTCGCACATTAGTATTAATTGTAACTTTATTTTCTTGTTCGTTTTCTTGTATTACCTTCCTGTCAATATACATCTGTTATACTTTCTTCCTTCCACTTTCAAATCCTTTTCACTCATACACACACTGTCTTAATATTTCTTCCTCTATACTTAGCGAAGCCAATATCCTTTTTGTTCACTAACTAGTCGATTATGAGAAACAACGATGCATTTTCTATCTATGTAAATATAGATTCGATAGACAATGGATTCTTTTTGTAATTTGTAACATATGTATCTTATCTATAAGATATTCTTTTTTTGATAGTATACTATTATATTCTCTAACATTCCCATTGTGTTATATTAACAAATTTAAGTACGTTCACCTACTTCCCTGCTGAATCTTAATAATGCATGTTTATCATTTATCAAGTCCTTTCATAAATATTATACATATGTAAGTATGTATATAAATGAAAAGTATGTGTATAAGTGTTTTGAAAGATAATAATAGATACAAATATAAACGTGTCAAAAAATTTATTTTACATACCTCTACACGTTTATACATACAAAGAAAACATTTCTATATGAAAATTTCCGTATAAGACGTGAAACGTACATATAAGAGAATATACATAAGAGAATACATAAGAGAACGTGTACATATATGTTTGGTTTTAACCGTTTGCACTCGAGAGGCGACTCTCAGTCACCACGGCGTTCCGTGCTGCAACTCCAGTGAAGAGCGAGAGAAGACAGTCCCTGTTTATGCTAGATTTCGACATCTTCAATTGATGAGAGTGCAATATTGGTTCGTAAATTGGTTCCTTAGCTCTTTGTGTTCTTTGTGTTAGGAAATGTAAAGTATTAGACTTTAAAATAGAGATAAAATATTTAATTCCATATCTCTCCGAAACTATGATTCTGACAACGTCTCCAACGTTAGTTCTGATTCGACGATCATGGCAAAAGTACTATAGTTTAGAAACCCTAAGAAAATGGTTTTCGGAAGTGAAATTATCTGAAACGAAGATGAACTTGATTTTGAATTGTTGAAAAATGAGATCAATTAGATTCAAGAATGCATCTTGGTGAATGCTATATAAATTATCATACAAAAAAAAAGTACAGAAATTAATATTACAAAATCATATTTTCAAAGATGTAGATATAGATAAATTATTAGAATATAATGTTTTTGTAAGTTAATTTGTATATAAAATCACGTTACGCTAGCTATAAGACACTCGTCACTCGGAGTAGCTGTTAGCCGACCGAAAAAGTCCTCGAGTGCAAAGGGTTAAAATTAATATCACATACATACCATTTACTATATTCGATTATGTACATCATTCTCATGAGAGTTTTCTTTAAATAACACTTTAAATTCTTTTTTGTAAAAGGAGAAGAACAAAAAATATATTATGACAGTGTGCCATTAGGTTTTTTCACTTGATATGTTTCCTATAATAATGCCTATGATACACATACAAATCATATCGAGGTTTTAAATACATACAACTGAGTGAATCTACGTGAAAACGAACAAATGAAATAATAACAAAAATTTCTAGAGAAAAGGATGGTGAAAATTAAATATTAAATTTTACCTGTCTAAGATAGCACCAACGTAGCGTCCATCTGTAAAGGTTAAAAGAGCAGGGCCATCCCAAGGTTCCATCGCACAAGCAGCCCAATGGTAAAAATCGCGCTTCTCAGATGCCATCGTTAAATCGTTTTGCCATGCTTCTGGCACCATTGTCATTACTGCCTAAATGTATATTTCCTTTACATTTCCGTCAATCAATGTGAATAAATCGAGAGAATATGTATTACACATAAACGTTCCACATACCTCTGGCAAAGACCGCTGTCCTACCATCACTAAAAATTCCAAAACACAATCAACGGCCCCGGAGTCCGAGAGGTTCGGTTCTACCACTGGATAAAGTTGTTTCAATTTTTCCCCATAAACCTTGCTACTCATCACTCCTTCTCGTGCCTTCATTAAATTTACGTTTCCTCTTAAAGTGTTAATTTCACCATTATGCGCTAACAATCTGCAAACACAGAACACCGTGAATGCTGTGTACGTATATAGCAGTTTATGATCACTAACAACATTGCTTACCGAAGAGGATGTGCCCTTTCCCAGCTAGGAAATGTATTTGTTGAAAATCTTGTGTGAACTAATGCCAGATAGGTTTCAAATTTTGGAGACTACAAGAAATATGTACAAGTCAGGGTAATAATCATGATATATATATATGAGTATACACCCTAATGAATTTGAATTCACCTTCAAATCTAGGAAATAGAGCCACAACTGGTCTGCCGTTAATTGTCCTTTATAAACAACCGTTCGTATAGAGAGTGAGCATATATAGTATCTAATCCCTGGTCGTGGTATGGAATGAGACGATCTTTTTCTCAAAATAAAAACCTGCAATGAAAATCAAGATTAGCATTGCAATTCGATAAGTCAATATTACAAGCCTAAACGGAAAATCAAAATATTGGAACGCTATAAACAATCTTATTTGGTTTATATTTTCTTTGATTTCTTTAAAGTTTTGGTTGCTCAATCGAATCTATCTGTGCAAATTAATTTAAATATTTATTAACGTAAATATTTATTAGAAAGAACAAACCTATTATAATTACATGCAAGTACTATTACACAACTTAAGTTAATAATTCAAATAACAATATATAGATAACAATATACATATTATATAACAACATATAATTGTAATAATTAATAATTTCAGCCAACGCGACACGGAGGAGAAACATTGTCCGAAACAATACTCACTTGCCGTTCAAGATTAATATCGTCTTGATCACCAGTGACAAAGACTTGACGCATGTAAGGTTCGCATTTTCGTGCCACTTGGCCAATTTTTGTGTTATCTGTTGGAACATCTCGCCAACAAATTAGCTGCAATACGAAGATAGTATATTTATTGCAACGTGTTCCATTTTTACCCGTTGTCAGAGAAATTCTTCATGCAATGCAATGAATCGGAGAAAGTGATTGGAAAAAGATAATATAAACCATACCCTTAAATTGCACTCTTCAACTAACTTTTCAAAAACAGCCTCAGCTTCTTGATGAGAATTTTGATCAAGAAATAGAATACCGGTGGCATAACGACCGAATTGAGGTAATTCGACATTTTGTCGTTCGCTGAAAAATAAAATGGCTACATGTATTTGAAGTAATGATTTTTGTGCAAAATATTATTTAATATGACGCGTATAAACTTTGATGACGCGTCTGATGATTAATATTAATAGAAGTATTGACAATATTTTGTTTGTCCGTTCAAATTTCAATATAATTAACACTCAGATATTCATTTGTCCGCGTCTACCTTTTTTCCTTTTTGAATTGATGAAGTTAAGAATGAGAAGAAATGCTTAAGCATGAATTTAGGCTTAGTCAGGCGTGCCTAGGATAGATAACAAAGCATAGACCGGATTACGAGCTGAAGTACATATATCGATACGATACTTGCAAGAACAGCCTTTCTTATCATTCCCTTTTCTCCAGACAAACTGTGCTAAAGGCGTCATTAATAGGACCCTAGATTAGAATAATCAATATCACTGAAGTGATTAAATTTTGAAAAGATGGTACTCTTAGAAAAATTAGTTAGGAAATCAAGCTTCAAACCTGCAATACAATTCCAGATCCAAAAATTGTGCAATAGTTAATGACATGGCAAATCGGAATTCCCATTTTTAATACAAATGCGATTATTATCTATGACACAAATACATATGTACATATAGCGAATATGTACTGTTGACCTTAGTGACTATTTCCGCATGGTGAAATTAACTTATTGAGCATAAAATAGATATACTTAATCTGCTGTCGCACGTCATATGAAGAAGATCTTTAAAAACAAAAGAAACCGATAAGTAGTTGAGAAAAAAGAGAAAATTTAAGACTTTACTACGTATGAATATACATATAAGTTTACATCGTAGCTATTTAGAATTAAATAGTCATGGTTATATAGGCAATATAGTCAGATATTATTTGTTAATAATAATAACAAAAATAGCTAAATAATAATAATATAGTTGATAAGAAGGTAAACACGCATTATTATGATGTACTCGTTGACGTAAAGCGAGATAACCTAGAATTACGCCGTCGATCTGTACAAATTATGAAATTAAACGCACGCGTTATTGCACGCACCGTTTTATTAATACGTCACAGAATGATAAGGGAATGGAAGATTGACGAATCTCGATGTTATCTCTTACCGCAATTCATCGGCGTAATACTCGTGTGGAATTGCACAAAGAACACCGGCCCCGTCACCGGTATCGTTATCGCAGGCGCAAGCACCACGGTGGTTCATACGTGCCGAGAGAATTTCTGCATCGCGAACGATCTGTAACAGGAGAAAAAGAAAATATGTTTCAGTTAATTTGCACCACCAAGACAAAAATGTCTATTATTAAAAATGTCTAGTAGGAAAATAAAACGGATAGACTTTTTGATACAAAAAGCGAAACTATGACTAATGAAATATGATAAAAATTATGTGTGTGATTTCCCACAGTCGCGTGGTAACTCACTTTGTGCGACTTTCTCCCATCTATTGCAACAATGAATCCAACACCGCAAGCATCCCTTTCAAGTGTTGGATCGTAGAGAGCCTGCTTCGGAGGAAAAGACCAGGATTCGGCCCCGTGCATGGTTTCTATTTAAAAGTGTCCACTGATTTTAAAGTAAATCTTAAGAATTTCACTCCCAACGAAAAACACCAAGTAGAAGAAAGTGTAATCGTATTGTGTCTGGAGAAACTGAAAGAAAAAATAAAAACAAATTACATAGCAAAAGAAGAAACGAATAGAGAGAAGAAAATGATCATTAATTGCTAAAAATTAATCGAATTGTTACAATCAGAAGTTTTATACCAAAATGGGAGCCGCGCAGAGATACATAGATACACCGTGTGCGAAATACGAAAATCGAATGTACTTACTTGGGCGCACGGACGTGCTCTCGCGCGCGGGCGCGCGCGCGCTCCATTGATTCATTACGTAAAATGTACGCGCGTAAAATCTACTTAATCGTCTAATGCAATAGATAAACTGTGACCGTGAAGGGAGAGATCGCCATAGACAGAAAATAAAAGTGGGAACAAACAGGTATTGCGCAGATCCAACAGTTTAAGATTAAATGTGAACTCGACTTTATTCGAGACTCGATCAATGTTAATTTTTACACGACATACTTATACGGATATATTCTATATACGTATATACGTATATATGCAAATAGAAGAACAAATGTCCTTACAAATGTAATTTAAGTTCAGAATATGAAATTAATATGTCTATTTCTTGATTTCGTGATTCCTCTTCTATATACACGTTCTATATGCTGTGTACTGTATACATTGATCAGGATGTTACTTACGGTTAAAATGTTCCTTCTCTCCCACCTTCCCACATGTTCACGTGCGCGCACCATATACAATGTTCGAATTGAAATTTGATGTATCGCGAATCCGATCTAGTAAATTATTGATATCATTGATCAGAGGTCACCTCTGCGGTCGAGTTAGAAGGCGTAGATTCTTATACTCTTCTATCAAAGGTAATGCGAAACTAGACCTTGTTATTGCGCATATTATACTGAATCGATCGATCAACAAACAATAGATATCATTCCTTACGCTCTATTCGCAAATAATTATTCGTTCTGTTTTAATTATTGCAACCAACTAATATCGCTACCAATCAGATAAATAAACTTTACCTATCTTAAACGTATTAATAAATATATTTATTTCATATTTGCATCTAACCTTCCGCCAATACTCTTGATACGTATATATAACATTCAGCTACTAACTCTGATTAATACACGTTGGCCTCGCGCAGTCGCACGTTATAATTAGTTTCCAATTTTTGTAACAGTCACAATTGCCATATAAACCAGATATGTTGGAATAAAAAGTTACGAAATATTCGAAAAGATGAAAAGATGTATCTGTGCGCGTATACGTGTGTATACGCATGCACATACAAGGGCTAAGTACTTGTTCTCTCACAACAGCTATATCGAAGAATTCTTGTCTTACTAACGTCGGTTCTTTTCAATAGCTATCTATTTTATTGTCTCTTGCTGTCTTTCATTTACCTTCCCTATATCTTGCTATTTTGAATTTTTTCGCATGTAGTCGTCTCACAGCTTCATCATCTCGTCATTTCGTCATCTTACCGCTGTCGTTGTCGACGACGATCAATGCTGCACTATCATTACACCTATATATCGTTGTGACTACTTTCTCATCCCGTCTTGCTACCTCACGATTCATCCCGCTACACGACTATTCAGAGCTTTGTACATCTTTACTCCTCCACTATTTTCTCTTTTTCTCTTTGCTCTTTCATCACGTCATGCTCCCACTACATATTTTTCTTTCTCCTTCTTCTTCCGGTACATTTTATGCTTGACCATCTAACCAACGCTCATGCTCCAACTAAACTTCAAAAAAACTTTGGTTATCCTCTTTCAGAAAGTTTACTTTCTGCCAATAATTTTCATCTACTATAAATTCCATAGTATCTATTTGTTTCCACGAAAGCTACATTCTGTATTTACGGGGTAACCCATTTCAAAGTTGCATAACTTTTCTTTTCATTATATGTACATTTTTCAGTTTTTGTATCAGATATTTAAAGTTCGTTTTTTGAAGATTTATAACAAAAACTCACAACAGAGCAACAACATGTACTTACCAAACCTACCCTTGCTTTTTTCTTAATTTTAAATACGATATCGTTTAGGGAGGATTAGTTTGACACTACTTTACGATACGTATATTCTATTTCTTATATATGATACACTTTTTCTATACTTTTTCTCACCTGTAGGTCTGTTTTGGTCTTCGCTGAAAAGGATGTATAGATAACTCTACGATGTAATATTAGAAAAGGGTAAGAAAATTTGAAGCAAGAAATACTAAAATCAATACAGGCAGAGTAAATTATAAGTGTCTTTATCCTACGAAATCGAATCTCTGATACACATATGCAACACATCAAATTTTAATATGTACGTAAGTATATATTTGATAGATCAGCAACATTTTTCGTTTACTTGGCAATTCTGTAAAATACATTTTCAACGAGGATAGTTTTGGCTAGTGTAGATTGTAGATATTTGGCGCTTTGCCAACTCAATAGAATCTCGAAAACTCAGTCTTCCTTAAAATACATTTCTATTTCAGTAACATGAAAGTCATTGATAATACCAAAAGTTAGTTTACATACTTCCAACGCTACCTGCGTGTGAGAATATCGTCATAATTTGTAAATTAAAAAAAAAATGTCAATCTATTTTCAGTTTCTATTTTCGAAAATCTCTCACAAAATCGACAAAACATCATCGATAGATACTGTTTTTATTCCTTCTTTTTCTACTCATTCATTTCTTCTCTCCCTTTTTCATAGACAGATTATAATTGTCTGTGATAAATTACTAATATTACCCCTTATAAAAAAAGATTTATCATATCTCGCTTATTACTTTATGTATTCTCTATATGTCAACTATTATAATATACAGTTCGAAAATAATTATCTTGAATTAGTTGGGATATTTTTATTTTGAAGATAACGATAATATTCCGGGAACGGAAACTCCCGTTATCGTTAGAAGTGCACTATATGGATTATATGCATGTAGTGATGTACTGTCATATCAAATGATTTTCTTTAGCAACTTTTATCTTTCTAATCATTTCTTCTAATCATTTCCATTATTATAATCCTAATGATCCTTTATAATTCTTTATAATCCTTACTAAATTACGTGATGTTAACTGATCATTCCTTATCAATTATCACTTAATTCCTACCAATAAAACTCCATACGAGAAATTTCATCATATTTTCTCTAATAGCTCTAATAAAGATATGATTAAATGCATTAGAAACAAAAATTAAGAATTAAAGATTAGAATTACTTGGAAAATAGATATTACGTGAAAGATGTAATATCTATTTATTACGATTATATATAGATTACATGTTTTAATCATAAATGAAATTTGTAATAAAACATTACAAGAATATAATAAGACATTATCAATATCTCGAATTTCGAGTTTGATTTGAGTGTTAAATAAACAGGTTTTCTAAGCATTTCCAATGAATTTTCATTTTTATATGACTGGTAGAACGGTTAGTCGTCTTTACACACACGTAGATGTGCATACATACAGTCATACGCAACGTCGATGATTCGACATTCACCGATGTTAACGATCGATAATTTATATCCCATTTCCCATTTAAGATTATACCATTCACTTAATGTCTCCATTAAGTGTTTCACTGCACGAACAAAATGTTTACAAGAGAGATTTTTATGTTTTTACATATGTTGATCTATATACTATATCATACTTAAACAATATATCCAATAAAAATAATACTTCTTTGGACTAAATTAAGCTAGTTATTCACCATTAGTCTTGTTCACGTGTATGCAATCCGAAGTAAAACAACTTAGTAAATTAAATAGAAATAATGAAAGTAAGTAAGTAAATTAAATAATTAATAGAAATATGAACGAAATAATACTTACCTTTATGTTGAACTGTTTCAATGACAAATAACACGCATGTGCTTAATCCGTACTGATTAGTTTGCAAAAATTAGAAATTATGTTGCTGTATTCAATGTTCCAACTTCTGCTTCTATCCTCCTTTCTTCTACTTAATAACCGTTTCTTCCGTTTCTGAACCAATTCTCATACATATAGCATACATGAACATGAACAGACGTAAATCAGCCAATATTTTGTTTCAAGTATGTTCACTAAAACAATTTTTCACTGATGTCTTCAAAGTGTCCACAATAATAAATGTTTCTACGTAAAAAAAGTACTCGAGGCTGAATGGATTTTTGTTATTCTTTTAAAGAATTCACTATTGTACCCCGAATTCGACTAAAGCGTAAGCGTAATAATCACTTACTTATAATTATAATATATCGAATCGACTAACACGATTTGTCCAAATTTAGTTTAAGACACCTGACGATATCCTACGGATCAAAGAGGAAATGTTTCCTTCCACCTGACGCGACTATGCCGCCTCTTTCGGGAAATTTCCAGTCAATGTCAGCTAAATTGTAACACGTGTATGCGCTCTCTATCGTATGGTTCTCTATTCTCTATATGCATGCTATATGCAATGCGCCAAGTCGATGTCGATATGGATGAAAGGACTTTGATTGGCTGATTGGTTACACACCGAAATATCTGAAAAATAAGCTTTTTATGCAAAATAAAATTGACGCAATGAAGATTTCACCGTGTTTAAATTTCTTTACTTTTAATTTGATTTATCAGTTGTATCGTTAAACTTTGCTACGAAAAGTGACAAGTAGTTAATAAACTTTTAATTACATTAAAGAAACGATATGAGATCTGTATTACAGATGGTAGAATACTAAGATTTAGAATCCTATAAATACGATCCTTTGGAATTTTCCGATATTAAGTAACGTATTTTTTTTCGAAACAAATTAAATTCAGTTATTTATTCTTACTTTTATTTTTTTATTTTCTCTTCAGAAACATGTATGTATATGTATATCATTTATAATTATCTTTTCTAATGGTATTAAGTCAAATATGCATCATTATAGTATTTTTATGGAAGATTGAAATTCGTTATAAAATTTGTATTTCAATAAATACCTAAGCTTAGGGAAGTAGTTAAATACATAAACCAGAGAAAAGTTCTATTATATTTATTTGCATGTTATATAATACTTTCCTTTCTATTTATTGATGATTGTTTGAAAATATTTCCATCCTATTATATACATACGTATCCAAATATAAGTAATATTGTTGTATTTTCTGACAATATATTTCTTATAACCTAAAAATTGTTTCTTTTTCTTTGTTTGTATGTATATTTAGATACTGTATAAAAATCAAGGAATTTTACCTAAAATACTTTTTTCGATCACTGTAGATTACAAATAATTCTTTTTATTTCTCAATCGCATCGTACGTCTTTTACAATAATTAAAAAATAGGTGATCTGTAAATGTATGTATAATCGTTAATGTATACAATAGTAAACTGTGACAATACTTCGCAATAAGATATACAGTCGTAGGATATTCGTTTTAAATCACTATCAAATTACTTTCGTATCAACGGAACATCAAAGTATATGTTAGAAAAAATATAGTGCAGCTATATTATGTAATGTTCTATATTCGCTGTACACAACAAAAATGATATCTTTATATACCGCGTTACTTTTTTGTTAATTCTTCTAGCCCTTGTCAATGTCATTTTAGTAAATTTTTTTTTCAATAGATTTTTACGTATAACTGAATACACAATTGTTAAAACAAAAAACAATTCGATGTTGTAATGTAAAGAAATATAAGAATTATAGCGTTCTCTTTTTTATCACTCGACAAGGAGTTATACGTATGTCATTCAATGGACACACATAAAGTAAAATCTTATGATATCGACCGACCATTATATCTACGTACATAGCCGAAGACGGAAGAATTATGGTTATTGTAAAAAACTAATTAGCTCCATAACAACGATTAATTGTGTAAATAATCATGTTTTTTCATTTGAAATTTCTTTTGGTCAGATACCAATGTGTATCCTTTCCCTATTTGCATAATCAATGTTTTATTTTAAAGCTGCCACACATTTGATTAAATTCGTGTATGTTTTATTAACGACGATCGCATTAAAGCTATCGTGCCTCTTGGCTGTGTAACGAAAAGGTGCATACGCGTAAGTCAAAGTACTTAGTACCCGATACGCGTCACATCAAATATAAATACGAAACAATATCGTAAATAACAAATAATTCTAAAAATTCAACTAGTTCTATCTATGTACATTCATGATATAACATATAATTTTATGGTACGTTGTCTCAGTAAAATCGATGTAATAATTCTCAAGTTCCAGGTTATATCCTAGACCTCGGTATATGCCTTATTTATTGCGTAGAACGCTAATTGGTCCAATGGAATGAGTAGGCATTAAATGCATTCAACATTATCTATGTAGCTAAATGCTAAAGATATAAAGGCCAAGAGACAATAAAATTGTGTGAATGCATTTATTCTACCCTAATAGTTCTAATTAATAATTGTTCTACTACTTGTATTTATATCCATTTTTATAGCATACTCTTGGTCAAGACTGTGCAAATAGTTGCTGGAATGATCCATGTATGCTCATGTAAAATAGTCAGTGCCATTATGAATATAATACATATACACTCTACTTTACGTTAAATATAACAACAGTTTGGTTTTGGACCATGACCATGCTATTCTATCTGGTTTATTTGTATTAGTAACAGTATAATTCTAAAGAAAATAAATCAATTTTCAATTTTCAGTCTTAATTCCTATTGTTGTTGGTTGCTACTGTTGTTATTGATATTACTGCTGTTACTGTTATTGTTATTCGGGTTGTTGCTAGTACTGCTGTTGCTGCCACTGCTGCTGTTATTATTGTTATTATTATTGTGATGATTGTGGTGGTGGTGATTATTGCTATTCAATGTAGGGATAGTGGGATTTCCAATATTATCTATTTCGCGCTGCGCACGTGAAATTTTTACCTTGTCCCGCGGCGTTCCATCCTCACCGGTTTCCATAGCAAACATTTTCATCTTTTCTTTAAAACTCAGCTTTTCAGGTACTTGCCCAACTTGAGAACTTTGTTGCTGCTTTTGTTTTTCAGCGAGCCTTCTTTGTCTGGGATCCCTAAACGAAACAATAAAGTAAAAATCCACGATTCATTTTCTGATCATTAGCAACCATTCGAGCACAAAAAATAATAAATTATAGCGTTACTTGTACACTTCTTGAGCACCTATTACACCAGGGGTACTGCCAGTAATTGGAGCGCCGCCGGATCCTTCGGGTGCTTTTGGAGATGCCAATAAAATTTCTGCATCATTTATGAAATTCTGAAAGTAATAAGTAAACAGTGAAAATACGTTTACATAGTTGTAACTTTAAGTTGCTCGACTATAAATTGGCAAACCATAAAAATTTGTAATAAGTTTTCAATTGGAATTGAAATGAAAGCAGGATGAAGCTACCTAATACATATATATTGAATGAATGATGATATTATCTACATAAAAAATGTAAATAATTTAAAAATACAATATGTGATTGAACATGTGCAAAAGTGTACACAATTTCAGAAATAATATATATGTGTATATATAATCTATCTTACATTTGGATCTTCTGTAATGACATCCATAGCCAGAACCTGACTTGTGCTCGAATTTCCAGACGAAACACTTCGTTGCACTGATTCTACATTTGCATTTGAGTCATGAAAAGAGACTCTCTTAACAGACGTTGACTGCGGCTGAGCCAATGTTACTATATTAGATATGTTTGCATTATTCGACCTCAGGGTACTTTGTTGCGACATAACCGCATAACTAGAACCTCGTTCCGGAGGCAGAGGCGCATCGTTGCTAGTATTATGCGTGGCTATTAAAATATATATGTACATATAATCCAAACATAAATGGTGACAATTAGTAGAAGAGGACCTTGTTTTTATTTTGTCATTAGTGACAGTATTATAAATACTTACAAGAGGCGCTTGATCCGTTAATAATTAGGCTGTCCAATCGTAACATACTGGGATGTAACATTTGTTGAGTTTTCAAATGGGATTGCAGTTGTTGTGAATGATGTTGCTGTTGATACATTTGTTGGATTTGTTGTTGTTTGTTAATTTCTTCCTCCTTCTTTTTCGATTGACTGTCGTCGAATTCGACTTGTTTTCGCTTAATCTCCTCGTGTCTACGATGCATTTCTTTTTCTTCGTTAGATTGAGATAAACCAAGTGGTTTTTGAGAAGAGGTCAAATGAAGCAAGGATGACATTTGAATTTGCCCTATGTTATTTGGCATTTGATTGGTGTGTTCATGTTGAAGATCTGACGAAAAATGCGAACTCGAACTCTCTTGTTGCTGTTGATGTGGCTGTTGCTGTTGCAGACAAGTATTTACAATATTTTGCGAAGATTGCTGAGATGGGCCATTGCCCGCGTGTATCGACACGACGTTGGTAGAATGCATCGGGGAACCACCAACAGATTGACCAGTATGATTTCCTTTGATAGATTGATTGGTTGCATTTGTTCTAGGCAAGTTGAGGTGATGTTGCTCCAATGGATTATTTCGATCTTGTGACACCGTTGTACGAAGCAGGCTTTGTTGTACTCTTATGTTCTCGGTGTCTAAATCATTACTTTCTTCGTCATCGTCTTGTTGATTGGCAACTTCCTCAGCTCTTTTTTGAAAGTCTCTTTCCAGCTGAAGAGCCCGCAGTTGTTCTTCTTGTTGTGATGTTCTGTGAGATAACGCACTTAATTCCGCTATTTGTTGATCTCGCCACTGTCTTGCAGCTTCTCTTCTACGTGCTTGTTCCTAAATAATTTCATATGATAATAACAATAAAACGATAACAAAGATATATTTAATAAATAAACTTACTCTTTCTTTCTCTTCTCGTTGCCATGGATTCGTAGCACTATATTGATATTGACGTGGTTGTAATGTAGTTCCAGTTGTATTTGCTGGATAATACCCACCACGAGGAGGATCCTGCATACTCGCAGTGTACCTGGGTGGATAAATATTATTTCAGTTTTTTAGTCTCATCTATATTATCTAATTTTTCATTAATTAACCAACAAGATATTACCTTGAATCCGATTGTTTACTATAAAGTGGATGAGTCGAAGTGCTTGGCGGCGGCGGCGGAGGACTTTCTGGATATCCTTCTTCCGGTAAAGTAGGCCGTATTGGAATTTCATTAGACATCGTACTTCCTTCCGGTGCAGTTTGCGCTCTATTTATTCCACTTTCGTCATTATAATGTTCGTTTCGTACATCCGAATTTAAATAATACTGCGATCCAACAGCAACATGTTGATTTTGATCCATATATAATTTTCCAATATCTCGTGTACCTTGATCTCTTCCATAGTCGAGCAACATTCCATTGGATTGTAAGCGAATTAAATCGTTTTTTCCTCTAGTGGATGTCATACTAGCATGTCCATACTGAATATGTCCAAGATTTTGTTGTTGGATATTTTGATGTTGGTGCTGGTGTTGATGTTGATGCTGATGCTGATGCTGATGTTGATGCTGAAGCTGAAGCTGATGTTGATGTTGATGTTGATGCGGATGCTGCGATTGAGGTTGAGATTGATGTTGGTGTTGATGTTGATGCACGTGTGGAGATTTCCCATATTGGACCATATAGGGGCCATATTGCGCATCCAAGTAACCATAATTCGAAGGTCCCGTTTGTCTCGTGGTTACATGACCAGATGTTGAGATTGATGGTGCGGAAGACACTGTTACTGGTGGACTTGATCCCAAATTTGGTTGGGAACCGATAGATTTTGTTGGTCGGACGGCAGAACTTATCGGAGATTGAACGGACATATTTGTTTTTAAATTATATGCGGCTGGTCGATATTGATTCAATGGCGCTGGAATGCCACCTCGTAATTCGCGTCTTCTGACTTCCTCTTGCATTTCTTGAAGTTTTGCTTCTTGTCGTATTATATCCCGAGATGACTGAGATCTTGGAGGCGCTGCACAGCCTTGTTGTTGCGAAAGACCACCAACAAGGTAAGATTGTTGTTGAGGTTGAGGTACATATGCAGATATTGGACGGTCCCTGGCCTGATTCATTTCGAATGTTCCCGGACGATTCAAAGAATTTTGTGAACCTCTCGAGTTCTTTTGCAGCTGCAGAGGATTCCTATAAATTCACGGAAAGGGAAGAAATTAGATAATTTTATTTGAAATTCATAGGTCGAGAAAATAAAACTAAAGTAAGAAAACCAAAATGAAAGAATTTTATTAAAACAGATGGTAAAAAATAAGAAAAATAAAAGCTATTTACCTGTCATCCGAATGTTGAGACGGACTATGTCGTTGCTTGGTCGTGGTGGTGGTCGTGGTCGTTGTTGTCGTCGTCGTGTCTTGATTCCGATAGATGCTCAAGTTTTGATAAAATCTTTCGGTTTCGTTACTTTGAAGAATATTCGAACTTGGCCCAACATTAGCACTTGAACTATTGTTACTCGTTGTTTGACCAGGGTTCAAATTCGGTGACGATTGTTGTCTACTCACAAGACCACTCGGTGGTAATGTTCCCATTTTTATTGGATCATGTAAATTATGACTTGAGCTATTTTAAGAAGAAATGTATTATATAAAGAAAGAGGAATGGATAAACATGATTTAAAAAAGATAATAAAATTATTTTGGGAAGCAAAAGAAATCGAAAATTCTTAGGGTACAGTTAGGATCTAAAGTAAGAAAAAATTCACTAAAGTTCGAAAGAAAATGAATTCTCTTACCGAGAACGTAGCGACGTCGAACCGTTGATTGTGGTCATTGGTGGAGGTGGCTGCGTAACAGGCGGTGTAACGCTGTTACTCGACGATGCTCTGCTATAACCAGGATTGAATACCTCGTGCTGTTGTTTTCCATCCGTTCCTACATCTGTTATACAGAACCGTACGACATACATTAATTAGTATACATATTTTTGTGAAATAAAATTTTAACCTAGCAACGTGAGAAAACAATAACGCAAAAATAATAGTAATAATGTAATAAATAGTGCATAAAATGTTAGATACAAAAAATAGAAAGAGAAAGGAAAAAGAAACAAAACGGAACGAGATGAAGCGAGGCGAGACGAAGTGAAAAACGAAAAGGTGAAAAGCGGATTAGAAGTGAGTCATAATATCACGAAAGTAAAGTGTGTGACCAAGTTAGAGGCGAAAGGAGTGCGTGAATACGAGCAACATGATAATGACAACCATATAGCACAGTCTCTCCATCTCGTTATCATTCACTCTCCTTTCTTCAATTACTGTTTCTACTTACTGTGCAATGCTGGCACGGACTTGCTGGTATGTATTTGTTGTTGCGGTGCAGTAGCGTCGCGTCCAAGGCGAGATGGTAAGTCTCGTTCACTCATGCGACGAGGTCCTGCGATAGTCACACGTGCGGAAACATATGTTTGTGTAATGTTGTACTTTAATGATATTTATTATGAACATTTAGACAAGCATGAATAACTCAAGCAGTATATTGTGATTCATCCGCCAATTATAAAAAATCAAAAGAATAGACTACATCATTCAAAAAATCATATAGAAAATATCAATTTTTCACGCGTGCATCGCACGCTTTATTCAAAAAGTGCTTAAGTTTATTATATGAATATATTATATACCTCTCCCTGCGAGATTGTGTTTTAATAATGTGTGCATGCATGTTTCGTTAATAGCAATAATAACAACACATGTAAATAGCGTATAAAGTAAATACATGTAAAGTACGAATGTTGTTATTTATATATGTGTCGGAGATGAAAGGACATCGGGGCCTTTCTTTTGGAATGTTTGGGAAAACCCCCAATACCCTAGGCCAGACTTTTATTATAGCTACACTTAAGTAATAAAACTAAGAAATAGTTGTAATGTTCTAATTCGATTATGGGTGCTCAAGGCTTATGACGGAGGGACGTGTACTAACAGAGGTATGGAATAATTATGCAGCTCTCCTTAAAAATAAAGATTGACCCGAGAGGTGGGGAAAGGACTATATAAGGACAGTTCCATTTATACTGATAGTTAGTTATTGAGAGAGAGAGAGAGAGTTACTGAGTTAGCGATGGAGGTAGTTATTGAGTTAGTTAGTGAGTTAGTTATCGAGTTAGTTATTGAGAGTAGTACGACTTGTACGTTGAGTCACACCAGGATCGTGGATCACATCGGATTCGTCTTCCCGTGGTCGTGGGTTCGTATCGAACCTAAACTCATTGTCATCGACATCACGTTTGTCCGATTGCCGTTACTACCTGTAACCTCTTGTAATCATCACCTCGGTACCAATAACGATCAGCTAGCATACATAACCACGATGGTCAATTCGAGTGAAGGTTCATCCGACGCCCATACTTCCAATCCTTCTCCGACATATATATAATAAAGTACAAAGACAGAAAAAAAAGCGGACGTGTAAAATTTAAATTCTAACAAAAGCAAGCTAAGTCCTATTCCTCCCTTTTATACATTTTCATTCATTCTCCTTTCTTTTCTTTCGCTGTACATTACAACATGCACGTAAACATTTATCTAATAGCAAAACGGATTGCTAACGGAAGAAACAGAAGATGTGCTTTTGAATAGAAGAGGGAAAAAAACGAGAAAAATTGTTCGAAAGAAAATTATCTTGACATGCGTGAGGTAGGTCAATCATTGGTAAATGACTATTAACTTGCACAACATCCATTATTCCTAATATTGACAGGCACGCATTAAAAAAATGCGAGAGCAAAATCAATTGCTTACGTAAAAAGAAACCAATATCTAGATGAGTTTGACTCGATCTTGGATAAATCTTGGATAAAACTGATTTTTTCCAATGTTGGTCGAGCTTTACATCGATTTCTATGTCTTTATCAATTATCGAAGTTTCTTTTTCAATCTCCACTGACGCATGTTGATCGCTTTTAATCGGTAAAAGATCGAAATGGTTTTTCTCTGCGACACGTGATATCGGATTCTGTTGGAATTTGTTTTTGACGATGAAATTTTGTTTGCAAGTTTTTAGTCCGTACATTGTTTTGTTATCGTTATCATTATCGTTATCTTGCGAGGAATCCTCCTTCCGAGATCGTAAATACTGCTGATCGTTAGTGAGAAACGACGATGCTTCATCAACATCGCCCTGTTGATCAGTAGTTTGTTTCAATTCGTTGGTGGAACGGTATTTTTTTCGTTTACACCACCTCTGTTTTTGCTGCTCGCTGTCCTCATTACGTGATAATTCTTTTGCCTTTTCAATATTTGGATAGGAATTCGCCAACCGTTTGATCAATTTACCATCGAATAAGAATGGTTTGCTTGCGTTCTCACTTCGCACACTGTTCTCTCCAATATCCGTCGGCCATGATGACACGAATCTCTGGATATTCGCCTGTATTTCACGCAAAGACAATGATGACGCTGTACCTGACTCTGTATCGACGAAAATGCTGTTTGAAACTTCCATGTCTGTTTCTTTATTCAATACGTGAAAAGAAGGTAGAGAAGGAGAACGAAAAGGAAGAAGCGATGCTCTCGCACCATCAAGATCAGACACTTCCCTCAGTTGTTCTATCACCTGTTTTTGTTCTGACAATGACAACTTCCGTTTACCATCTGTTGATTGACCTTTATGCACATCGGCTGAATTATTGTGATAGCAATAATAGTTAACATCACCATTTTCATTTAACAGATCTATGGTCGATTTTTCGAACATTCGGTCCAATCCAATTGGTGCAAGATATCGCCGTTTAATTTCGCTATTTCTCAAATCTAGTTCGGATTGGCATTCATTGACATCGTCGATGGCGGGAAAACGATAATCCGATCGCTTTTGATAAATTTGAATTGAGGCAACATTAGGTTCTGAAGCAAATTTTTTTGAGCTCTCTAATAATTTAATCGCATTAGGTCGGTGATGAATCGATTCAAGATCGCCGAGTTTTGAAAAATGTTTTGCCAACGCGGCTACGCGACCACCACAACCGAGGCGCACCTCTTCCGGTGATTTCCAACATTTGTTGAAAGTCGATATATCACTTGATGTATCGCTATCTAGACCAGACAAGTCAAGATTTAATACTGGAATTACAGCGTTATTAACATTCGGCGTTGTTTTCGAAGTTATGCAAATTTTGGAATTACCGTTTTCCTTATTTGATATGTCTTTTTCCACCTTTTTTTCTATTATCTCGTAATTTTTGTCTCGCTGTTCCAACGCTTGAAATCCAATAATTGTCATTTCATTAGCTTCTGCGTCTTCCTGTTGCCTATTCGATGCTTCTTGTCCATTCTCATTTATGATCTGTGATCTTTTTTCAATCACTGATTGCTGCGAACATCTGAAATATTTGCCCATAACGTCGTTTTTACATCGTGGTAAATTTGATGCAGTGAAATCATCTCGTGAAATATTGGTTACACCAATCACACCATTATTAGATATGTTATTATTCTCCGATTGATACTCGTTGAATTCGTTTAGTGGATGACATGACGTCGGAGTGTCATCCGTTTGATCGATATAAGGTATCGAATCGAGAGAAAAATTATCACATTTGATACCTAGCGCCGTTGTCGTGGAAACCGAATTTGTCGAATTTAAAATGATTGACGGTGTTTGAACAGCGTTCATATTCATTGGCTGGGTAAACGGAACAGGTTGCTCAACTTCCGAAACAAATGGCAAGCTTGACGTTTTAGATCTGTGGTTTGTTTGATCGGTTGAAGCGCGTGTATTATTCGTCGAAATAGTACGATCGCATGTTTGCAAATATCTATCACCATGCTCCAAATTCCAACGCAAATCTGTACCGTGGTCATTACCACCATCACCACTACTGTTACCACCACCAACTACTGTTTCTACATTTTCTCGCTTTTCCCGCTGAGACTGTTGTTTTACCGACTCGTTATCAGTATGTTCCGCGTAAGTCCGCGTGTGTGTTAACAATGACGACAGTGTATGATCCCGCAAACACGTTTGTCGCAGGTCTTTCGATTGTGAAATACTCCAGAATGGTTTGCAGTACCGATTTGAGACGAGGCGAGAAGAATTTAATAAATCGGAATCATGATAATATTTATATTCCAAGTCCTTTGAACAAATCGAAGAAAGAATCGCACCTGGTACTGAATCGATCGAACGTTCCGAACCGATCGCGTGCCTTGGAACGCTCAACAAATTACCCATTGAATGTGACGTAGATGGCTGCTCGTTCGTTTCCTGCACCGATGAAGCTTCCAAGTTTTCGGACTTGGGGCGAATCTTGTGCGCTGCTCAAGAACAATCAGTTAGTAAAGCGTTAATTAAGCAATCATCTATATCTGGCTATTTCGCGAGAGGCAGAACCCGATGAATAAAATGACGTGCGGCGACGAATAATACGAGCGAGAACGATTCATGAAAGCGTTATAAGCTGTTTAACATTCCGCAATTAGCAGATTAAAAGCATCGCGCGAGAACGAATTGGAGTATATTTTGCACTATAAATTTAAGCGATCACTTATTTCAGTTTCTTTCTCTTTATCACGTTGCTTTTTTAAGCTCGTTGCCTTACTCTCACGGTATTTTAATTCTTGTAATATTTCCTTCTCAGTATTAAAGCGAAACGAATTATCGGACGGTGAAACGACGCAATCGAATCGCATTATGATTATTAAAGAAAGTTCAAAACGGTCTTCGAACGAACAACATACATACCTCTGGTCATTACTGGTGACGGTTGTGACAATAAAGTGGCCAAACCATGATATATGGCACCTTGTTTAGCAACTTCCAATGTTACTATTGGTCCGGTACGTACTAAATATTCAGCAGCTCTACGAAAGAGCAAAATCAATGCCATTATAAGTCCAACCATAGAAAGAATTAATATGGATAATTTCTCCTAAAATGGTTCTACAACCATTACACAATCTTTAGCACAACCTATACATTACTTACTTTTCCTGAGTAATTCCTACTAAACTTTGTCCGTCCACTTTTAGCAATTGGTCTCCAGCCGTCAATCTGCCGTCCTGCATATGTATGTATATATTTTAAAATTGTATAAAAAAGAAGCGATTAGATGTTAACTCGCGTATTCGTTTAAACTATATAAGTATATATATATATCAAAATTAACAATAGAGATTTACATATGGATATAAATGATGGATTTTACTAATGATAGAATAATTATTAATAATTATTTGTGGTAGAATGTAAATGAGAGAAAAGATTTTGTTTTAATTTTTCTCTTGTCTCTATATACTACATGGAGATTTACTTACAGCATCAGCAGCACCACCAGCAACTACACTCTTTATATATATTCCAAGCCTATCCTGACCAGCGCCCTGCAACATATCGCAACCGAATGTATATTCTATTGGCGAGAACAAGGCATGTGATAAGATTTAAAATATATAATTACATGTAAATATAATACATATAATACAAAAACACATACCTTCGCTGCGACAATGCTCAAACCCATTCCATTGGTAGACTTGTGTAATTTTATAACATGTATCTCGGGCTGAGCAACACTCGGCCCTGTATGACAGGAATAACCTCCAGATCTATTGCTCATTGCGCTTGGACTGCGAAACTATTAAATATTATTGGTAATTAAGATCTTAATTATTGATCAAGTATCATCATTGCTAGCTGTGGTAGGAAGCAGAACAAGGGAAAAAAAGAAGAAGGAAGGAGACGGGAACAAGAAAAAAAGAGAAGAAAAAGAAAACAAATTACATTATTGTGGTGATCTATCATGTATATAGTCCAATATCCACTACTGGTGGGTTGTGGTGCCATACGGCATAGACCATCCCGTTGCAATGGCGCTAAAAATTCGGCTAATCCTGGAGGTACACCACGAATAACTTCGCAACTGTATCCATCCTCGGGAAGTAGAAGCGCCAAAGCGAGCGTAGGCTCTTCTTCGAGTCGAATCTCTCTGCCATCAGCACGTGCAAGCGTATCAGCCACGCTTTCGGCTACCTGGAATTTAATATGATAACGCATTACTTATAAATGTACTGGAAATTCTATTATGTTTCCACCTTTATCCTTTTTATGTGTTATTATTACATAAGTACACATATCAACTCACTCTGACTACGTTTTCGATCAATTCCGCAGGAAGTCTTGGTTCATCCGCAGCTGGTTGATACTTTTGCAACAATGCTCTGACCTGAAGAGAATTCAACTTGAAGCACGTAGAGCTCAAGGTAGCAAGTTCCTCCGCATTGTATTTTGGAGCTTGTAGAAGATGAGTCGCTTGCATGATGGTTGCCAAATGACATTGACTCGCGAGTTCCAAGCCTTGCCTTTCAGCCCAAGTTTCCAGAGCGTTTAGTCTCGCCTTTAATCTACGACCGAACCATCTAACGCACAAGTTGGCATTTGAAACTAAAGCGTTAAACGCGGTCGCGTTTATTGTGTGAAACAGGTGACTAAATAGTTGAATGGTAAGTGCAGCGTTTACTCTGCATCGCCGAAGTAAAGCCATCGTGCTCGAAAATATTTGAAGAACGCCGGCTTCTTTGGCAGGTTCGTCTGCATCTGCCATGAACTGTGACATTGCCGGTGCTAGTTCCAAGGAAATGCACCTAACCAACGACGCGAATGCTGTATGAACTGCTTCCGTCAAAATATCTTGTGCCCTAGTTGAAAACGCACCTACGTGCCGATCGTTTTTCAACATATGTAGTAGTTCCGAACCGTTTGCTAACCACAGTGCCAACGAGGACGCATCCATGTACCGTTCCTACGGCAATGATATGGAATAGAAAAATGTATTAAATAACAACAGTAATATTTATATCCCCACCATCACAGTCTAACTCGGGCTTGTACCGATTCAATTGTTCAATAGCTCATCTCGAGTTAGGTTATCGAAGCATTATGTATTTCTTCATTAATTTACCTGTATTACTCGTTGAATCATGCTAGCGACATTTGCTAACATCACGGTCAATCTATGAGCTCTCTCCGTTGGTTGCAATTCTGGTCTATAATGTGTGCTTGCGCGATATCTCGCTGCCAAGTAAAGCGTATAAGTTGGAGCCAATTTGAATTGCGGCGCCGATGGTTCAACATCTGTGATTACGGCATGAAAAAATGTTTCTTCCGTTTCCTCGAGAAATTCTAATACAGCTGGTAAAATCGGATCCGTCCCACGTGGCTGTCGATCATTCTGCAACGTTCTGCTCGAAACAACAGAAAAATTCGATGTCATTCAACGTAGTTCTCCGAAATGCTATGATTGAATTTGTTTCCTCAACCGTTGGATGATTTATCCTTATGTGTATGTTTATCCGTTTACGGGTACTATACAATTGTTTTTTTTTTTTTCATATAGTAAACATATTCGTATTTCGGATTTTATATTTCGAGATGCATGTCGTGGCTTAATCACTCTTCATTTCCTTGTTAGATCAAACAATCCGTTCATTATAAAAATGTAATAACGTAAACGTGAATTCTTTCGATGAAACAGAAAAAGCTATTAAATATTACCTGTTACCATCCCTGCTACTGGTAAGACTGGCAGTTTCTACGTTTCCATCGAGATCAAAGGTTGTTTCATAATTGTGCGTTGATTCCGGTGCATGTGTCGGGCTTCGAGTATGGCAAACAGTAGCAACAGCAGCAGCAGGAACAGATGTAGACTTGCTCGGACTAGATGGATGGATAGGTATCGCCCTTTCCGAGCCCACCTCCGTTACATTTGGCTGCAACCGATGCCGCACACCAGCCCCGTTTGGAATTTCGGTACCGTCAGGATTCAATTCCAGCGAAAAGGGTAATCTTTCGTCTTCGTATCTGTGAATCAAGCCATGCGTATTACATGTTGTAACGATTGCCTCTCATAGTCTATCATTGGTTTCAATAATATTTCTCAAATTATAAGTTTCCCATTATAAGTTACAACTGGTCATCAGTATAGCCAATCCCGCACATAAATTTAATATATTTTCCTTTTGATCAAAGACAACGAGAATTCGATGCACTCTTTTCTCCTAGAACGAACTCTTTCGCTATAATTTTATCATTCCAACAAACCTGTAATCTAATTCGTTCCATTTGCCACTAGGTTTTTTCTTCCGTTTCCGAGGCACATAATCTGAAGGTCTTCTTCGCACATGGAACATAATTGAACCTGTAAATAATGCAAAACACATTTTGTTTATAAAACATCTGTTCTTAATTTACGTAGATTGCTAAGACTATACTATTTTCATATAAAAAATCACCTACATCACTCTCTATTTATCTCTATGTGATTTATCATTAATATGTCTTTCGACATTTTAATTTAGGGATATGTGGAAAAGTAAAAGTATTTCCCTTTATCGTTCAAACGTAAGATACCATGACATGATTCGAATAATAGAACGGTAACGATAGAAATAGTCATCCCTTTATTTCGCTTTACTCTGTTTCTTCTACTATAATATAATCTTTGCATGTCTTATATGGCCATCGAATTAAAGATATAAATTATTTTAGTTGGAAATTTAGAGTGAAATCTGTGAAATCTCTGAAAAACCATGTAAAATGGCAATGTATCTTTTGAACTTTGTATATGCACATGAAAGTTCCATTTAGCGGATATATGACAATAAGTACATAATTTACTCTTTATGTTACAGATATCATTCTGGTATCACAGATATACATACAGTCTTGTATCACATTTTATACCCTTTGCGTGTCCAACTGACCTACATAGTCTACATTCACTGTTACAACCACACCTTTTCACTTCGTTATTTCGAACGATCTATACCCATTACCAATGTGAAACCATCGATCGAACCGAAAATATACAGCCATATAATAACTTATACTTTTAATAATACTCGATTGAAATTTATATTTTCAAATTTCCCTTCGATTCTGTTCTCCATTATAGAGTTCGTATCAGAAGAATATTGCAACCTATAGAAAGACAAGCATTTTCCACCTTCTTGAACATGTATTTAACCGTATATTATTCCTACTATAATTAATTAATAAGTATGCAATAATATACAAATACGAAAACTTATCGATAAAAAGCTTTATCGACATTATACACAGAAACTATTTCTATCCCTGAATAATATATATCACAATTGCAGTTCGTGAACGTATTTACGTTACAAATGTATCAATCGAAAAATATTAACAACCAAGAAATCATTACTAGTTATCGACAGAATAACTTTAAAGATTCTTACGTCTAATTCCCCAATCCATCATCGTGTATAAAATTCGTCGATTTCCTTAACTTGGTCCCTGAATATATGTATGCGTGTGCGCACGCGTCTGTGGTCCCTTCTTCGATCGATCACTTCAATTTTGGTCCTCTATGTTTCACATCTTTTTCTTTTATAATTAAAATTAAAGAAAATATATGGGCCAACTTTATATTATAAAGAAAATTGAGACACAGGTTGTATTTTCTCCCTATTTTTTTCCAATGATTTTTTTTGCATATTCTAAATTTAACAAATTTTTTCTGTTTTGCCCAGGATTGCGTGAGAAAGAAGAGCAGAGAAAAAATACCGAATAACTGGGTTTTTAAATTAGCTGATTAATAGAAGAAAGAACAATACCAGTTTTTTACTTAACGCTTTAATGTTTATCATTCAACACGTCACTCGATAACTTGTAATATTTTTTCACTATTCAACGACGTATTGTGTATCGAAAATTTAGAATATTGTTTTATCCAGATTACTGCATGGAACTTCAAACATTTCGAGCAAACAAAGAGATACAGGAAAATCCTTTCTTTATACAAAAATTTGTTTGCAGTATAAAAGTTGATACCACGATTGCTAACAGAAGTAACATTAAATTACGTCACAATATTGCGCGACTGAATTTAAGCATTGCAGCCAGAAACAAGGGTTGGTGGGCGGTTCTTTGGTCTCGGCAAGCACGCGCACGCCACAACTTATTATATCTATCGACATAGTATATACACTGTACTACACTAGAATACACGACAGAGCACGGCACGGCACAGCAAGACATGATGTGAACTGAGGAATCTGAATACGACTACGCTGTTATATCAACGCTATGTAAAATTGTTGATAATTCTTAAAATTTGTCCATCCTCCTGAGCTTCTATACCTTGTAATTTGAGTTCCATCAATTTTTGTTTAATTCATACCTATCTATATCTATGAATTCTTGAACCACGTCTACTTTTTTCCCCACTTACACCTTCTGACTCAGTTATGAGTAAAAATTATTCTTTTTTCACGATTAAAATTGTAATATATAAATAGAATTATTCCTATTAAAAGCTCTAACCACACTTACCGCGTGTAGAAGGATGATTCATAAGAATGGCTAGAGGGCATTCGTCATCGTCTAGTATATATTCCTGCTGTGTTCCTCCATTAATATTATTTTCACTATTTACCTGTAACATTCGAAGCGAAACATTGAAAAACGAAATATTGAAAAATATACATGTATATAAATTGTTCGACATTCCACGTAGCACATGGTATTATAAATGATAATTCCGTAGCATTTTATTGTATATATACGCTATATACTTCTTATGCAGACGAAAAGATGTGGAAAGTAAAAGAAATATTTAGCTGACCTGTACGAGACAATACTGCTGTGGATCCACCTTCTCTAAACCATATTTAGAAAGCATTTCTCGTACGACTTGAACTGCTGAATCTCGGACGCTTAAAAGCAATGTTTTATATGGAACGTCTTTGCATAACGCCTCGCCGTAAATTTTCAGGGTTCCGCCAGTATCGGGACCGCCATCTTTACTACGAAACTGTTGCAATTTTCTCTCCAATTTTTGTTGACGTCGTCTTCTCATCACAGCTTCCGGGTTTGAAATACTTCTGGTAAAGCTTGTTTCAGGTAACTCTAAAATGGGAACATTATTGCATTGTACCATACGATATATATATTGAAACACATCCAGGTTAGAAATGGCCATGTTGTATCAATACCATCAATAACATCCAAATAGTCTTAATGTACGTATAACTCGCTTGATATATCGACAATAAGAAGTTTGTTATCCGCTCACCCGTGTAAAGTTTTTCAGCTACTCCATTTTGATCGACAGGTATAGTATTTTCATCTTGTTCTAAACTCTTTAAACGACTCAGCTTTTCCTGTTTCTTCATCTGTTTCTTCTCGCGTTTACTCAACTTTCTGCGAAAACTAGACCCATCCGAAGAAGAGAAACCAACACCTTGAGCGTTGGTTTTGTCATCTATTCTTCTTAACAAAAATCGTCCCTCACGGTCATCGATATGCCAATTTAATTGCACTAACAATGGCTTTTCTTCAAGCCCAAGCTTACGTTCTTCTGTAAATAATGAAAAAGAAGAAGAAGAAGAAAAAGGAGAAGAGACAAGAAGGATAACATCATGACTAATTGCTATGTCAACTACAATATATACTTTAACTGCTAACAACCTCTATTACTATTATATTTACCACCATTTTCGTGAATTTCGTAAAGTGCGTATTCAGGAACCGAAAGCATTCGCATATCTGGACGGAATTTTTCAATAAGCGTTTCGATGACCGCTTGACTCGTCGCATCCGACGCTACTCTAATACATTTTGTTGCGACCTTTTGACCGCTATCTTGAAAATAAAATCTCATTACTCCATGGAATTCCAAATCCTGAAAAGTACAAATAAACATTGAGTATATCGCTATTGTCGAAAGTGGCGATCAAATTAAGTCTCTTGAATAAAAAAAAGAATCAGGTGCAGTAAGCGGAATAATTCACCTCGTTCGGTTCTGAAAGCTCAAACAGATCCAACCTGTTGGCATTCCATTGCTGAATAACACCACGCAGAGCTTCACGCTCGGCCTTCTTGTTTGCCAGTTCCGTGGCCATTCTAAAATCCACCCAAAGGAACGAGAATAAAGATTAATATTCTTTTACCAAATTTTTGTTGATTTTTCATCAATGCCGCTTTATATGCCTTTCATCAAGTCGCGTATATTTTACTCTATCAGCTTAAACATACCGGACAAAGATACTCGTTTCAATTGTATTTGTTTGTTACGCGCCAATTAACTTCTCTGACAATCATTTTCTCAAGTAAAAGCTTATCACCATCTGCATACTGTTCAGATCGATTTTCGAATAATTGCTATTAGATCGAATTTCAATCGATCGAGTATATAAGATAACAAACGGGATATACCTATCGCTTACAAATAAAAAGATTACACCGTTACACAAATGTGTTCTCATTGCATCGCGATACACTCCAAGTGGTCGTCATCGATGGCAGCGGTTCGATTAAATTAGATTACCAATCGAAATATTGAAAAACAGACAAATGCTACTAACAAGCATATTCTTAAACCAGCGTTTATCTCTGATATATTAAACATATGTGTACATGTAAAATTATAGGAGGCAATATAGAAGGTTTCTTGCCTCCTTGAAAAGAACAGAGCTTACCGAACAGAAATATTTTCTATGCACGATGTTGCTTTTTGAGAATGCCTAACACATACAGTAGGGGACAACTTTTAAAAAAACATACATAATCCTCAAAAATGAAGAAAAATCAAGCTCGCGATGTATCCGAGAAATAGCAATAGAGTAACAAAGCGAAACAAGTTTTGTCACAATCGGCAAGAAAAGAGTCGGTTTGAATCGGTTGGGGTCGTCTCGACTCGGACATTCTCGGTAATGTTCGAATAAAATCGGTTTAACTCGGAGTGAAACACGTCCAACGAACAAGTCGCATACCACGCATTCCAATCTCCTTCGACCGAGTGTGCATTCGATCTTAAAACCTTAAAAGCGCGCTCGAGTAATTCTCGAACACGCTCGAGTACCCTCCTCACGCACGTTGCACTTTGCATCATTCTGTCATTTCTTGGATGCTCTTTTTCTCTATATCACCTACCCACTTTCAATCGCTCGGCTACCGTCAAACTTTTAATCCAAGAACACGCCTATACCGTGCTATGTGATTTCATTATGCGCTCTCTCCCCTCTGTCTCACTCACGTACGGTGTTCGCATACACATAAGTATGCCAGTACACGGCATGTTCACGTTCACATATACATAGTCTCGTATGCAGTGTCGGATACAACGTTCTCGCATACAAATAAATATTTGCATATACAATGTGAAGAATGGGAAGAAAAATGCCACGTAAAACGATCTATGTTTCGTCAACTACGTAAAAAACTATGTCTTTTCTTTTTTGCTTTGTGCAAATTCAAATTCGCAACAGCTCGTTATACGATTCAAAAACAGGTGTTTTCTCACATTGCTTGCATTTTCGCACGTTACATACGTATAATAAACGATTAAAGCGACATAACATTTAAAACTAGAAAATAATTAAATGAGTCTATTATAAACTATTAATAAAGAATTATACGAAAAAAATACTTGAGAAATACTCGGTGTAACAAATACAATTGAAACACAGAAAAAATGAAAAGTGGAGAAAGGCAGAAGACTGATGTGTCATCGTACTTACTCTTCTGAGACTGTCATTCTTCTAATACAGTCAAGCGAAATACAAAATACAAGAAAGACGAACGACTATCCAAATAAAGTCAAACACTTCAAAGGGTAAAGAAGATGGAAATCTTCTTGATCTAGAGTTAATCTTAGGAAATTTCGAAATATACAAATTTTTTCGAAATCTAAAGGAGTAATAGTCATTCCTTATAACTTATGCGAAACTTCCTGTTGTTCATCGCATTCATATAAACTGTTATTGTAAACAAATCCAATCGAAACTGTAAAAATTTGTTCATAAAAACCTGTCGAATATCAAACATTTTTCTACTTCCCAAAAAATGTTTTCAATTACGTGTAAGCAATTCAACGATGAGCTTAGTACTCGTATAATCCAGTCCGTTAGCGGGAAAAACACTTTCGTGATATACACAAGTATCATCCAACTTGTGAATCCCACATTTTTTTTTATCGCAACGAATAAATAGATAATAATGTTCAATGAGTTAAATTGCCAATAACTTTCCACTAAATACTATAAAAACAAACGCCACACCCAAAGCTTTTTTATTTTACACAACACCGAATGCAGCACGCCTACCCAAACTTATCTCTTGCCGCGTAATTACTAACGAACTGACCGACACGAGTGGACTCGGAAAGCTTGGACCTCAAAAGTATCTTAAGAGGGGGAAAACATTACATATACCTCCTCTTGCTATACCGTTTCCATCACTGACAAATTGCTTACATCCTTTTCTACCTATCCCTCCTCCTCCAATCCATTTCTACCCCTACTATTCTTCCTATCCCGCCACGCTTTTTACTACCTTACTACCATGCCATAATACAGCTTGCTCCGATCTGGTCCGATTCATACCCGTACCGCTTCGTTCCATTCCATTCCGTTTCGTTTCGTTCTGTTCAGTCCTATTCCGTTCTATTTCATTCTATTTTGTTTCGTTCCCTTCCGTTCCGTACTGTTCTGTTTTGTTCCGTTTTGTCTATATTTCTTCTACTTTCTTCTATTTTATTCTTTTTTTATTTTTCGTACTATATTTATATATACTGCACTTTCGGCGTGTGAAAAAATACAAAAAGATGCGACACGATAAAGTGATATTATAATTAAAGATCAAAATTATTGATCTGACCGAAGAAATATTTGTTTCAATAAATATTTTATATATTTAACATGTTGTATATAAATTGTATTAAATATTGAATAGCTTCCTTTCAGTGCATGAAATATTTTACTTATGTATAAACTTGCTAATAAAACGAATCTAATTTTCATTATACGGCTTCGTCGGTAACACCATTATGTGTAGTGTACACGACTACACACCAAACAGATAGAAATAGGAAGAAACAATGAGAATAATTTTTTATGATATCAATAGAAACGAATTTCCTTATGGTTATGTGAAAAGTAAACAATAGATATTACTAGCTCCCAAAATAAATAAACATTCATAAACTGCGAGCTCACAAATAAATACGTGAAATTTCAGGTTTTTAAGTTTAGACTTTTGTTTGCATAGTAGATGATAACATATGAAACCTAATACGTGAAAGCTGCTAATCGCGTAACTAACTTCATTGCGCCATCAAGTTGCCAAAGCTTTGTTGAAAATGGATGCTTAAACGGTCTGTTTATTACCCTCAACTAACCGTTTCCTGCTTATTCCGTTCACATGAATGTACCAAATGAATACGTATGCACACATTTCTGTCTTAAGTTTTTCTTTAAAATCTTCTAATTTTATTCTTCTCTTTCAAATTTCTTATAAATATATTTTATTATTTATGCGCGTGCGTGCGTATTTATGCATATATGAACATGTATTCGTAACCACTTGCATATTATAACAAAAAGCAAAGAAAACAAATTATAATTATAATGTAGTGTTACATAGCATAAAAAGCATTGAAGAAACAGGATTATATATACGTAAGTATGTAGAGTACATACTATCAGCGTGTCGCAGTAGCTATCTCGGGTCTTCTTTATTATTGAAGCAACCATTTAGAAACGTTTAAAAAGAAGTCTTTTCAAAGCTTGCATCTAAAGGACGAGCTTGAGAAAGGTCTATAAAAGCTATATCAGACTTGTCTTACATACTTATCATGATTTATATGAAAATTCTTACTACCTATTTTCTTATTTTGTTTTTTATTTATATTTATCGTTTAAACTTATTATCATACATACTATATGCAACGATTTCGATTACACTAATCATCACGAATTATTCATAATTGTTTAACTACGGACTGTAATACAATCTTTATGCAAAGATATGAACGTTTTCAGTAATTACGGTTATTTATATTTTCAAATGACAAATGTAACTCTAAAAAGGATAGTTTGTAATATACGTATGTAACTAAAACAATTTTTCATCCTCGGTTTCATATATCGTTTGTACTTTTATATCACGATACAAAGGAGACGGAACCAAAGAAAAATATTTTTGAAAAAATATTAATTCGATCAAGACAAAAGATTTTGCTCTGAAAACATACTTCCTACCTCTCTGCATAGTCTTTCTCTTTTTCTATCGCTTATAACATTCCTTGTATTTTTGGTCTCTCCTCATCATACGTAATTTGATTTTGCTAATCTTGATCGTGATCTATACATCTGATTTGGTAAATATGTAACATGTCTGAAGCTTTAATGTTGTTATATATACATGCGTGTCACTTATATGGATGCCAGAATGCGGATACATAATCGATATAAATCTCAAAATATTAATTTACTAGCAAAATGAATTAAAGCATAAACACGGAACTTTGGAAGTGACAACTTTATCAAAGATAATCAAGTAGACGCGTGCGTATTACGTACAAATCTAAGTACATGCGCATATATACATATTATGCAATTGTCTCGAGACTCGAGGCCGGTTCAACGTGCATTAACATCGCGTTGGCAACTTACATGTCAATCGTGAAGACTACACTCTGGTTTTAAATAATGAATTAGGAACTTTCAAAATTAGAAACATCTCTGTTGCTTTCTTCATCTTAAAAATACATATATCCAATTGTTCAGTACAACGTGTACAATTGTACAACGTGTACACGTGTATATTTTTCAATTTGTCGATACTCGAACTCTATTTCTTTAGTAACTTTTCCCGCAAAAGTACGATGAATCTACTTATGTGTACGTATGTATATATACTGTTAAATACTATTAGTCCACTCGGTCTATTGTTATCGTGTATGATAAGATGCAGTCGAAGAACCGCTGATTAACATGTGGAATATGCTTGCGCGATAACTTTTGTTTATTTTTCATTATACATATGTATATTATTATCTTGCGTGTATCGATGCTTAACTAAGCTTTTCATCAAAATTTGTTTCTTATTTAGAGATTTTTTTTACTAACTTGCGTTTATAGGCAATGTAGGTAATATTTCTGTTTGTCGTGAATGATCATTTGTCCACTTCATTATTTTACTTACTTTAACCTCTCTCTCTTTCACTGACTGACTTTTATACAGTGATTTTATTGGTATTCTTCACAATTTTCTCCGTAATCAGTTGCACAAAAATCTTATTATTATCGGTGTCCTCTGCTAACTTGCGACTCAAACAAATGGTCAATCGTCACTGAACAGAACGTTGTAATTAATAGAAATTTCAAATGAAGAACTGATATTCAATACCAGTAAAAAATCATATATAGACAAGCAAGTACATACGTGAAAGCGTATCGAAAACTGCATAACAAAATGCATTTGAAGAATGTAACACTTAACAATTCACGGATAAAAAATGACAAAGAAATAGAAAAGAATAAAAAGACCTACTTCACAATTAAACTCACACTTGAACTTCTGTGTCTAAAACCTTTAACAGTTCAACTATAATCATAAATACCAACAGGTGTCGCTTTATCGTGTTTCTTTGAACGTATGAATTGGTATGAACAATGATAAATCCATAATGTTAATATTTTACACATAAACTAGAGTACAAGTTTTTATCAAATAAAATCCGTAATAAAAGATATATTGAGATGAAATTCAACGTAACAAATATCTTATAAAACATCCCAAATAGTTTTTTTAATTAGCTATTTTTCAAATTTCCCATGGTTGTAACTTTGCACTTAATGATTGTTTCACAAAATCGTTTTTGTCTATTGACAGTGAAAATATAAAATAATTGTGTGAAACTCCAATATTTTAATATTATAAAACATTGTAATTTGGTCGATATTATAGTATTTAATAAATCATATAACAACAAATGAATAACACAACAACAGATGTAAATATTGCAAATGTATTTTACGTTTTATTGGTTCGATTCATCTTCGATCATGTTTTATAACTTTTATATGCACTGATCGTGCTGAAAAACAGATATTAAAACGGTGTTAGTTGAAGTTCACTGTTCACTATTCGCTAATGTCGACACTAACATCTCACAATGATCAAGAAATATAAGAAGATACAAATAAGTTACGTGTCCTTCAGTGGACATCACACTAAACACATATATATGTAAGATCCACCTCGTGACGTGACTGATAAAAATGGGGAAATTATATCAATAATAGAATATGTGTTTTCAATCAAAATTTTTATTATAGAAATCAATAAAAAGCATGGAGGATGATATTGATATTTATGAAGATTTGCCAGATTTTGGAACAGAGTTCCATCAAAACGTAAGTATTACAAAATATAATCTGATTGCACTTTATGGTTAGGTTAAGTTATACCTTATTATTCTTATATCGTATAAAGTACGGTGAATATAAACAACAAATTTTATATATTATACTATTTCAGTTTGTGTCAAATAACGGAGAAAATATTGTGGAGGAACAAGTAAATTTGAAAAAACAGATTGCAGAACTCACAACAAAACTAGAGAATTTTCAAAAGGTTAATAAAAATTTGGAAAATAATTTATTTTCATTATTGAAAACTGCAAAAGCAGAAATTGCACGGAAGGATAAGATGATAGATGAGTTAAGAAAAAAGTGAGTAGATTTAACTGATAATTTCCTAACATTTTAAAAATTATTCTACATGATATAATTATTACAGATTAGATGATGTAACATTCAGAAGAAACATGCATTCTAAAACAAATGGCTATGTCAATCATAAATCTAATGTTTGTGAAACTGTTGTAAATATGTATCACAAATCAACTGATAATTGTTTTCCTGCTGATGAAAATGGTACTGAAACGTTGGTAGCAGACAGTTTGTATAGTCAAAGCAAGGATCAACAAAATAAGTCTACTTTAGTTCCGATCACTGTCTTTGGTGAACGACTGCTTAAAAGGATGACAGATGAACAGAATTTAGAAAAGAAAGATAAACAATCGAATAAGTTAAGTAGCAGTGATAATGATAATAAAACCAGTAAAGGATATGTAGTTGAAAGTGACAAAGAAAATGGTTTCTTAAGCGACATTAACTATTCTAATATAAAAGAAATTCAGTCTCCTGCAATTGCGCAATATAAAGGAGGCGAACATGTAAAAAGTCCTTTAACAGACTCAAGAAGTACAATAAAAGATCTTCAATCAAACAATAAAAACGAGATGAGTTCTATATTTCAGCGAAAGCCAATATTTACCAATTGTACAACTCATACAGGGAAGAGAGCAAGTGAAGAAACAAGCAGGCACATTCATGTGAAACGAATAAAATCTACTGAAGTAGAACATTGCTTTGAAACAACAAAAAAAGAAATAGATAATAACATCTCTGAATCCAAGGAGAAATCCATGCTCTTTCTGTATACCAACTCTGAATCTTCCACTCATTCTAAAGAAAAAGAGCACAACATAAAAAGTTTAGAATACACTCACAATTCGAACACAGAACTGAAAAAACATGGATACTTGGTTGACGATGCAAATAGAGAAGACGAGAAAAAAGATACGAAAAATAAGAGGAACCTATTATGTGACAGAAGAGATATTAACGAACATTCCTCGAAACGACGCAACAAGCCTGCCCAAAGTGCAACATCTGTTTTAAATAAGAAAGAAATAAGTTATCGTTGTACCGAGATTTTTGAGAGAGACAATTATCGATCCAATCATAGTGAACATCGTAGTCATAGAGATAAACAAAGAGAATATCATCGCATGGATGATCATCGATCACGTGTGAGATCAACACCGTATACAAAGTCAAACCGAGAAGACAAATACGGAAGAAATCAATATAGCAAGCAAAGTATTCACAATGAAAAGTTTGAGAAACGTTATAATTTTCGAAGCACCGGTGCGACAGACAAGTCCAAAATCTCTAAGAAAGATTCCAACAATGTCCGCGGAACGAAGCATTCTACTGTTGATCGAATTTCAGCAGGTCAGAAATTGGATGATATAAAAAAAACTCAAAATTATTACAACGAACACGAGTCACGAAAAATACGGCTAAAGAATGCTGATAAACCGATTAAACGATATGATGAAGATAAACACGATGAACATAGCAAATGTTCGTATCGTAAGATCAATGCAGAAAATTTGATCGAGCATCCAAAACATTCCCAAGTTTCAAGAGGAATCAATAGAAAAGATGTTGGAATTATACAAACAGGAAATGAGTTGGGAATTGACGATGAATTACGGAAATATGCCAAAGAAGAATTAAAAAATTCATTCATAGATTTGGAAGATGGTGAAATTTTAAATAGTTCAAATAATAGTCCGCTTAAAGATGCGGACGATAAATACGAAGGATTGAAAGATCGGCAAGATACCGGTAAAGAACTATCGAAAGATATTCCTTCCACTGTAAATAGTACGTCGATAAAGAATCCGATATACAATACTGTGGGAAATAAAACGGTGGAGAAATTAAAAACACCTTCTGATGATACTCTACAAACAATTCCAATCTCAGATACCAACATCACATGTATTCCAGACAACGAAAGTCTCAAAAATAAAGAGAGTATCGAAAGCGTAGAAAACGTGGAAAACATTGAAAAATTTATTCGTGATTATGCACCCACGTGCGATAAAATGCTGGGGGACATATCAAGAGTGTCGAATACCATTCACATTTCCAATGACTCGCAATTAAAATCAACGAAAAAGGAAGAACAAACAGATGCTCTAAATGTTTCACCAAAAAAAATTATTTCGTTCAGTGAAAATCATCAAACGGATAAAAACGTTATCAATGCCGTCACGTCAAACGAAAACAATATCGCCAAGGATGACTATATTGCAGAGCATATGACGTCTCTGAAAGATGCAAAAGAAGATTGTGTCATACTACAAAAAAATGACAGCATTGAATTAAATTCCTCTGAATTAACCAAAAATAATTGTTTGTCAAACGACAAAATGGAACAAACATCGGATCAGTCAAAAGCTCAGGATAAATCATTGGAGAACACCCTAATAAAAAACTCTGTTATTTCCGAAACGTCTAAAGGGATGGAATTCAAGCAACAAAATAATGATACTAGCATGAGTATCGCTGATCTTACCAATGATGATATTAGGAACAATTACGATAATTCCAACAATCGTGATGAAGGCAAGATTAATCGAAATAGTTCCAAAGATGTGAAGAAGGTAATGAAAGACGAGTGTGAAAATATAAATGTTATAACGGGAATAACGCGAGAAAGAGAATGTGGTAAATATACAGGAAAAACAGAAGAGATAGAATTAAAGGAATTTAAAAAACCATTAATAAAAGGTACAAACGACGACAGAAGCACAAAAATTTCGCCGATGAATGTTCAAGGGAAGATTGTTGTGTTCGCGCGTCGCAAGAAGCCTGTTTGTTTAGCAAACAGTAATGCAAACATGACTGTTCTCATAAATAACAAACATAATCATAATGTCGATTTATCCATTACAAATATTATAAAAACAAATGGCCATGGTATGGCAAATACGAGTTGATCAATCATTAAAGCTACAAATAAATAATAATAACAGCAGTAATATTCAAAAGTAATAATGATAATGTTAATGACCATTGATCATTATTACTCATTTATTATTCTTACCATTATGATGATAATATTAATAATGAGTTGAATAGTACATTCATATATTGAGGAACATGATACTTCCAAGATAGAAATACACAATGCGATTACTCGAAATGTTTACATTCGCAAAAAATTAATCAATATATAAAAGTAGCGTCATTATTATCAGAGAGGATGGTATATAAACTTTTGTAAATAATGCATAAAAGATATAATGTACATGAAATAACAATTTTCGCTTCTAAATGGGTGTTTTATATTTTTACGATATATTGATGTACATTCTATGTAAAACATAGGATTTTTCGTCGAACAGTGTTAATTAAAATAAATTTCAATCAAATTGCCTTTTACCTTTGATTTTTCAATGTAATTTGCAAATTCGATAATACGAATTGATGCATTTGCAAGATTCAGAGTAATATACTGTCACACTAGTGAGATTAGCAAAGACTAGCGAGAAAAAATATATGCAACACTGGTTTCTCTCGTCAATAAATCGTATGATATTTTATCTATTTTATCAAAAGAATACGTTTCGTTATTCCAATTCGTGTCATTGCACCCTGTTCAAACTGTAATTGGCATCTGTGAAGAGACAACAGAGATTGCATATTATAAAGGCACGACAGGTACTAGTTAAAATTACAATAGCCTATGACGATTATACGACGTGTCTCTAGAAAGACCACCACCAATTACATTGTAAGAAAGAGGGTAACGGCGACGCAGTGGGTTGCGATACGACACGGCGAGACGCGACGCGACACGACGCACTGCGTCCTAGTATCGCACACGTTATGCGCTGTCGCAGTCGGAATAGGCCAAATCAAACCGAAAGAGAAAGAAAAGAACAAGTATGAACATTGCTACTATATCGTGTACATACATAGTATCTAATTAGTACTAAGTACGATTCGAATAATTGTTTCAAACACTATCGTTGAACGAATATATTTATAAATTCTGTAGATATGTATAGTTGAAAGAAAAATAGAAGAAAAGCAAAAAAAAAAAATAAAAAGGAAAAAATAAAAAAGGAAAAACAGAAGAAAAAACAGAAAAAGACAGTTTACCGAGATTGCACGAGTCGCGCGTAACGAATTCGCGGCTACGAGTCATTCGTCCAGTCTAGATTCCGAATCGATTCCTCCGTACGTCTAACACGTTCGTGTCGCTAACGGTGTTCAGCTGTCGAATTATGGGCTCAATCGTCCTAAAGTCTCTCTCAGTTCTTCTTGGGATATTCTTCGTTTTCGTCGGTACTATGAAGCTGACTTCTCATATTAGTAAGGATCTTCACAAGGACTTGGTGAGCAGTTGCTCTATAATTATGTAACAATTCACCCTACTCTCATGTTCAATTGACATTCAATCGGGATTTTCACCCTCGTCTAACATTCATTTTTGTTTTTCATTTGTCTTTGAAATATCACTCTTTGTTATTTTTATTCTCAGTGATCGTTGTATCACGTAAAACATTCTTATTTTCACCTTTTCCCTTCTGGTGTGTCTAGCCTTCGTCTGTTAGACGCACCGCGTGTTAACTATGCGTTGTTATGACAGCCTGTCAACTTTATCAGTCATTCCTTCTATACCCTCTGTTCTTTTTAACGTTTACTCCTTCTTTATTTTGTAATGACAATTGATATTTCGCTCTCTATTTAGATATCCAAAATATACAACAACAGACTGTTTAGTTTCTGCAATTTTTATGTATCAAATAAAAAATATACGTGTTTTTATACATCTACGAATGTTTCTTATCTTTCCTCTTTTTTTCACGCTTTGTGTTTCCTTATATAGATATTTGTTTATCTTTTCCATTTTTATTGATTTCCTATTTCTTACACAATTTTTTAAAATTTCAACAAAAATACGTGATAGAAAATACAATGAAAAATAAGCAAAAGAAATTAAGGAAAAATACGAATCTATAATAGTTTTTATGTACAAATTCGAAAACGAAACAAGAGGGACAAAGGAAGAGCTTCAGATTTTATCAAAAAATGTAGTCAAATGCCCGTTATTAATAAGTGTTTATTTCATATCGTTATTTAAGTTTCCTTCACTTCTATATTCCTGAAAAAGAGATAAAATAAATTAATATTGTGAAAGTTCAAGTATGCGAAATTTTTTTGAAATGTGATGAAAATTGAATTTAATTCGCTCACTTCGATGAATCTCGTTAGAAGATTATTTTCGTCCCTCGTTGTTACCCAATGTCCAAAGTTATAGTAAACTATCAACCAACCGCTTGGTGACGCGCCAAAAATATTGCTTCAAGTGCCAGCATATGTTTACCAGATTGAAATTGTGACAATTTTCTTCATAAGAACGTTTTGTTCTTTTCTCAACCTTACTCGTCCCTTCATCACCATTTCTGTGTCTGTTACATGAATTAATTAGTCGATTTCTTTATCATGTTCACAGAGAAAAGAATATGTGAAATACGCAAAGGTATTTCCACTGTCCGGTACACTGGACTTCAAAGTACCAAGTAAATGGTACAGAAGAGTTGTCGGATCGCTCGAAATTATTTGCGGACTCGCAATGGCTATAGTTCCAAGTCGTAAGAGAACATTTTTTTTTATACAATTAAAATAATATTTCGCTCCGTTTTCCTTTAAAATACGTTAATTAGCTGTATACGCTAGCATTAGGGTAATTTGTCCTCTTGGAAACATTACCTCAACTACGTATTATCTGCTTTGTTTTCTTTCCGATTTCTTTCAGACAAAATAAAAAATGCATCGAACGCGATATTACTGTTATTGATGTTAATGGCTGTGTACTCTCACTACATGGTGAATGACAAGTTTGAAAGGATTGCACCAGCTCTGGTAAGATTAAAATAAAATTTGTAAAAGAAATCGATATATTAAACAGAACAGACACTTATAAAAATATAACTATATATTTGCTTTTTAGGTATTTTTTTTCATGCTAACAGGCCGACTAGTAATAGATTGGCAACTTAGACGAGAGGATACGCAACCGGTAACGGCGAATGGTGTAGATGATAAAAGTAAAAAACAAGATTGAATTCGAGATTCTTATACGTACTCGCACGATTAAGACTTTGGTTATCATGTCAGTTATCGCCTACGTACCACATAATAATCACGATGAAATAATTTTCCATACACGCAGCAAAGACGTATTTCGTTCGATCTTTAATTCCTTATGCTCCGCGATATTAATTTTGTGTGTATGGTTTCTTACGTTTCATATCAAATGCTCTCTTTCAAAGTTATGCTTCAATCTTATTACGTTTCATCACGAGCTACTTTTTCGTGCTGACAGCACTCGAATTTGTTCAAAGCGTTCTAAATCTCGAGTACCTCGAGAGCTATGAATTTCTATCATTATTAGTCAACATTACAAGAATTTAATCAACGGCAAAGAATCATGAAATACTAGCTCAAGCACAAGGTATTAACTGCCAATTGAATTAATGTGTTCTCCTTGATATCGTATTAAGATGTAAATGCCCTTAGACGATACCTAAAAGAATATCGTTGCAGTGTAATGCACATGCGTGTTTTCTTCGCATCCATACTTTTATTTTTTTTTTTTAAGAAAAAAACACGTATTTTCACAAGAGCGACTAAAAATGTACAAATTAAAAATTACTCGTACAAACAGTTTAAGCAATACCAACGCACTTCCTATTATCCGCGATTAAAACTAAACCACTATCGTAAGATGTATAATTTTTAATTTAATTAAAGATGGTTTGCTGATATCTCTTTGTTTTATAAGAAAAAAAATGTATTTGTTTTTTCAAATATTAAGTTTGCAATCGACAGAGATAATTGAATTAAATAAAGATATTTACGAGGTAATATGAAAATTAAAATAGCGAAGAAACACGTGGTAAAGCACACTCACGTGTATGTACGATAATACTTTTATTACAAAGTATTAAAGTATTAATTACGTGAAATGATACAGAAACCATTTATGAATCTGGCGCACCCACACATTCACCCACACACACGCGTGCGTGTGCGCACTCGCACAGACACACACAGAACTAAGTCAGTTTAGACATTTGACTACAATAGAAAAGAAATTCATTTTCATTGTAATTCTCATTATACCAAGATCCATTCTGAACTTTTAATTATATTTTTTTATGTGAAAATCTTCTTTATAGATTCACTAATATATAATAATTTGTTTTGTGATATTAAAATTTGACGATATATATATATATATACATATATGTATATTCGAAACTACAATATCAATCATTACAATAATACAAGTTTAAATAATAATATCGATTTTATACGTCTCTACAAAACAAATTTATATTTCAAAAATATGTTTAATTCGGTGTGGCTGTAATAATGTGAACAATTCAAATAAATAACTTATCATTTTTACTTTTGCATTAATTAAATCATAAATATTCGTATCTACTTTATTGTTTAGGAGCAATAAAATTTATCATTTATCAGATTAGATGAAATAATCCATTTCATCAACATTTTTAAGCTTAGTTTTGATCATTCAAGTTCTTGACCAGTGGTTAAGAGATGTAAAGCCTTTCGAAGATTCAATACAGTTGTAGGCACATCGTCGTAATTTAAAGCACTTCCAGCCCATTTAATAAATTTTTGTGCTTTGCCAATTTGCTCCACTGACAATTCAACTCCACCTGTTAAATATGTACAGTTAACAAACGCAAATACGTAATAACATAATATTGGTACTTGATTCAGCAGTACATATATGTACCAAAATTGGAATGATACAAAGAAGATTAGCGTGGCCTCTGTGCAAGGCTGACATGCGAAGTCGTAAAGCGTTCCATACAATTTAGTTGAATTACTTTCTTTCAATATACCTTCTGTTTCCATAAGAGTTTTGCAATCTTTATTGCCAGAAGACCATTTGTCGATACTGTCTTTAATTGTTGTACCATGTACTGCGTCGGGTGGGTTAGTATTACGGGTACTGACTAATTCGTCTGCGTTTAGTGTATCATCTTCTTTTGCCTCTGTTATTAGTGAATCTGTAATAAAAAAGATGAAATAGAGCAAAATGATAGAATTTTGTTGTTGTATTAAAATATAAGCCTTTGTTGTTACACAAAGAAATAAATATATTACATAATTATATGCAAACATACATATGCATATGTATCTGTATATGTACATATTTTTTCTGAATATAAAATGCATATGTATATACTATTATTTATAGTTTTCTTTACCTTCTTCCATATTTTTATTCAAATCATCATTCTCATTACCCTCTTGCATGGGTCCTGGAATTGGTGTCTCATCATTCTTCAGGCAGTTGTGAATATATGCAGCCTTCCATTTGGCATATTTCCTATTTTGTATAGCTTCTTCAGTTAGCTCTCCAAACACGGTTAATACATCATAAAGTAATCCAGCTGTAAAAAAGCTTTTTACTACATTCTTTTCAAAATTAGCAGCTCTGTCATTTTTATCTGCATAAAGAAACAGCTTCAATGCCCAATTTTCTAAATGAGCCTGGGCAGCTACATCATTTGTAATAGCTTCATTATCGTGTAATTTCTTTTTAGTTTTTTCTAACCAATCCATTAATTCCATTAGAAAATTTGTTTCTTTTGCAGTTTTGGTTGATAACTTGAATCCTGTTTGGAAGGCATACACCCGACCTGTGACAAAAATTCATAATTCCACTTTTAAAGTGATTTTTACATGTAACAATTATTCTTTATACGCAATTTAAATTGAAACTAAATACATACACCAATAACCAACAACAGGATCTCGTTGGTCATGTTGTGATGCTATCTTTAGATACTGCTGTATATTTTTCAAAGGTAGTGGTATTTCTGGTAAATCTGGTCCAATCATGATGATCTTTATTTTATGTAAATTATGCTTTTATTTTTTATCTTTTATTTCAAAATCCTCACAATATGGATTGTATTCGTCCTTTAAGACATATATTCAACTTAGACCAGATCAACATCAATTTCATGTGAAAAGAGAAAAGAATATTTATGTTATTGTCAATCATGTAAATAAATCAGCTAGTGCTCATATTATCATAATAATATTAATCATAATATATATATTAATAATATAGTATATTATAATTAATATTATATTAGGTAAAATACTATATTTTTTAAGCCTGATATTCGTTCACAGTCGATTATATAAAGAATCAGGAATCATTAAAATAAGAATAATAACAATAGAATGATAATAAGCGGATTTTTTGTTTCAAGTAAATCTGGACAACTTACTTCTTGATTCTATGGTGATAGTTTATTGTAAAATGCAGTAATATTCATCAATTCTTTTCATACGTTACATTGTAAAATTGATTGATATCATATCGCGTAATAGTGTTCATAAAATAGTGTTCAAGTCAATACTTGGAAGAAGAAGTTATGACAATAACATGAAAGAATGCACTTGATGTATATATGTTATTTATTTTTATCACTATATTAAAACAAATGTTAAACTTTTACTTTTGTGAGTAGGGATATGCTTATGTCTTTAATTTCTATGCTTTTGTACCGTGTTGTTTTTGTTAAAAAAAGTCCTTTAAATAATATCGGATTGTCAATGAAATTAGGAAAATCATGAGAATGCGGCATAAGCTGTAATAGCTATAATATCAGCTGGTATTGTGATCACTGTATCATTTATTTTATAATTTAAAAATCGTAGTTGCCGGTAATGCAACATTACTGCATATATATAATTGAAAGTGAAAGAAGTGAAAGTTTCTACTACTATTTGTTATTTATTTATCTTTATTTTTTAATTAAAAAATATACTTTTAACTTTTCTTTCCTCAAAGTATGGAATAATGATGTTTAGAAGAATTTTAACATTACGCACATCAAATGGTTTACCTTTTTTAACACCAGGTAAGCTGTATTTTAATTTGTTATAGCTGTGTTTATTATTTAAAATATTTTTTATAAATTGATCGAATATATTTTATTGTCGTACAATCTTATTAAGCCATCCTTTGAAGAAAACTTTCACATAGGTATTTCATCAACATCTAAGGTTATATCTCGAACATTATCAGAGCAAGAAGACATAGACGTTGTAGAAAAATGGGATTTATTAAGTGCTGTTTGCTTAGAACGTCATCCAGTAATTACAAAACCCATGCTAGATATAGAAGTAAGATACCAAATCATGCTACAACAGAAAGAATATGAAAACAGTATGATATCAGACTTTGAAATACGAAAACAAAAGGACAAAAATCAGAGAACACAGACATCTGCTGGAAAAACAGATAATATTATTTCTAAGGAAACAATACAAGACATTGAAGATTCTTGGGAAGAAGAATTCAAAAACTTTAAATTTGCTTCAAGAATAAGTGGTATGTATCTATGTATGATTTTATTTTTCCAAATGGTTTAAATGTAATACCTTCTACATTTAACTTCTGTAATTATAGAAGTTGAAGAAGATAATGCAGTTGTATCACTGAAACGCAAGCTAGATAAAAATTTAATGTTATTAGTAGAACAAAAAGTTGGCAATTCTAATTTCTGGATTCCCCCACAAAGTATAAGAAGACATAGAGAAACTATGATACAAGTAAGAACTACATGACTTTTATTTTTGTTTTACCATCTTTTTTGCGTAAATACCAACAAAATATTTGTTTCTATCACTTCAGACTGCATATAGAACTGTACAAGAATTGTGTGGAAATAACATCAAAGTACAATTTTATGGCAATGCGCCAATTGGATTTTATCAATATAAGTATCCTAGAAATATACAAGAGAAAGGCCAAAATGGAGCAAAAATTTTCTACTTTTTAGCAAAATATATAAGTGGAGATATTTCTTCCAATGTAAAGCATTGTTGGTTAGATAGAGAAGAACTTAAAAAAACTTTACACCCTGATGTTCACAAAAGTATGGCTAAATTCTTATTACCTGATTAAATTACTGTACAATATAAAGTAGACAATTTTTAAATACATATATAGAACAAGGAGTGTTAACTACATATTTGTTTGTCTTTATACAATAAATATTCAAATGGTAAATATTTTTCTTCTAATGTATAAATGTTGAAAATGTAGAAGACAAAAAATCTGAAAGAGGTTAAGTTCTTTCTTTTTATTATGAACAATTCCTTTTTGAAGTACAAACTCAAATATGCCTATGCCTGTTTAGTAAATAAACACTGATTCTCTCAAACTAGAAATTCAGAAATGAATGAGAACCAGGCTAATGTTTGTCAAAATCTCCCGCATCTTCTCCTTCCAGTATATTTTGAATCTTCTGGAACTTTCTTTCCTTGTTTTCGACGTCTTTCTTTCTTTTCAATAATCCACTCTTTACTATTCTTCAAGTATTTACCTTTCGTTTTCTTCATCCGTTCCCTGAAGAAACAAAGAGATGAAATTAAATAACTATAATAAAATTAGAAACTGAGCAATAATTTAACATAAATCAAAGCAATGTAGAACTTAACCTTCTAGATGTGTAAGAGACATTTGAGTTAAGTTCATTCACACCTAAAGCTTGTGGAAGAACAGAAGGTCCGCCTGTCATTAAAACTAAAAAGTATTTTTTTGCTTTAGTACTGTTTGGAAAATCTACAATCACGCCTCCATAAAAGCCTGCTTTTGTTGCTTGTGTTGTAATTAATTCAATCTGTTCGCTATTTTCAGGGTAAAATTGAAACACAGCTCTAGCTGATCTCGACAAACATGAAAACAAGGTAGAAAAAAATTTATATAATCGTTTTGATGGATCATGTGAATTTTTATCTGCATTACATAACCATTGTAATGCAGAAATACTAATTGCTCCATCAAAACATCCTGCTTTAAATGGCATTCCTTGGCCCATATCTCCTAAAATTAAATCTCCATCTACTTCTCTTTCTAATGCTACACCTGTCGGATACATGTAATGAAAATAGTTAAAATTAAACAAAATATTATCTTATTGAAAGTATACAATTTTCGATATACTTGCCAAGCATTGCTGAAGATATATCGATTCCTATCCATACATGTTCATCTTCCTCAATTACACTGCCACTTAAGCCAGAACCACAACCAATATCTAAGAGTAAAGAAGTCTTATCTTCTGGTAGTAGAAGAAGTTCTATGGCCCGTCTACACATTTGATTCTGTATATCTATCATTCGAGAACTATGGAGAACAAGTTTTCAAATATATTTGCTTAAAGTCAAAGGCTATAATAATTAAAAAATATACTGTTATTAGAGATCTTACTTTTGCGTATATTTTTGAGCTTCTACCTCATTGTAGAACTGCAATAAAAAAGAAGACAGATAAAAACATCACTGTCACAATCAATTTAAATGTTTATTCTTACCAGTTCAGGTGGTGCTAGATGTTCTGGACGTCTTGACATTTTATATTCTTATTTAATTATTTTTCGCTATTTTAAATTATTATTATTATTACTTCAAACCATGTGTCACATCATATTGCTGTATCTTCATGTGCATGTGTATATAGTACGTCTTTGAATGATCTAATTGGTTAGTATTAACAAAATTATCTTATTTAAATTTAAGTTTTATTTTAAACTACTATATATAACATTATAATATAATAAAAACAAATTTCAATATAATTTATTTCATTTCGTACCTAACTTTAAATTTGCTGCTAATGTATGTAAAATACAAGTAACTCATATTATAAATATATCTACTCTAGTTAAACCTTAATATCTAAACATAAACATCATTAGAATAGATGTTTGACCGACACCATAGGTCCATGGAACACTATAACCATCTAGCGGCGGCAAATGGACAAGAAAACAGATTATTTACAATGTTATATAACCAAAAAATGACTGATTCCCAATGAGGAGTCGAACTCCGGTCTCCTGTGTAACAAATAGGGATACTGACCGTTGTACAATCGAGGATTTACATAATACCTCTACAATAAAATTTAAAAATCAAATTTCTTGATGTACAAGGCAAATTCTTGAACTATTCAGAAATTAAATTAAAGCTTACTGAATATATTAGAAAATATTTTAATTTATACGATATAATATGCAAAAAAAAGAGAAAAAGAAAAAATGAAAGTTTTAATTTTCACAAAGAACTATTTAAAAGAATTTGGTTATGAATCATTATAATTTCTATCTATTACTTTTAAAAGTAATTATTTTATTCTAATTTGTAAAAATTGTAAGATATGTTAGCACAGACATACAAAAAATCAGGTTTGTAAGTATCTTATCTATAATATTACTAAACACGACTAATAAAAATTACTTGTACCTACATACATACATATGTATATGTATATGGTGTCTATTATTTAACTGAGTTAATATAGTTAACTAGCTTAGAAAGTAATATCAGCAATGGGTTTAAAATTTTGTGTTTAAATACAATATGAATTCCTTCTCTATATAGACTTATCTTTTGATTAAAATTGATATTTTATATATGAAATGAATTTTGTTTATGTCAGTTTATTCTAGAGAAATCATTGAAAGGTAGATGCATCTCCTAAGATAAAAAAAACAATATACAATATGTTTACTATAGTGGCTTGTTGTTGACAGTTTTAAAAAGGAATAACTAGAATCATTTTTGTGCTTAGAAATCATTCTTATATATAATGTGAAAACAAAAAAAATTGAAAATAATGATATTAGTAATATCAATACTGATTGCGATGTACAATTCCATACTGTAAGATTATGAATGTTGACAGTAATAACGACAATTATTATTATTATTATTATTATTATTATTACATATTAATAATATAAATAATAATAACGATGATGATGATGATGATGATGATGATGATAATGATGATGATGATAGAGTGACGATAATAATAATTGATATTTGAAATTAATTAAGATAAATGTGACAATGAGAGTGGTGCTAGTAATGTTGCTAAGGACAGCAAGATTAACAGAAATATCTGATAGATATACAATAGAAATAATAATAATAGAAGCAATTTTAACAAAAATAATAGACAGCAATAACAATAAAGCTATTGAAAAGGACGAGAATAACAATTTCGCGGGAAGAAATGATATGAAGATTGATATTACGACTATAATAACGTGATAGTAATAATAAAAATTATTGAAAAGATATGACGACAGCGACAATGAAAATTATGATACACTATTTCTACATGTTCCGGCGATAACTTGTTATTAAGTGCAACTTAATCCATAGTCTTTATAAATTCAATCGCGGAACAAAATTGCGTCCACCAATATTGTTCTTCTCCTCCTAATCGATTCCCATAGAAACTATCCACATATTGTATAGTGGAAAGTAAGGACGGTGGGTTAGTCTGAAAATATAATCGAAGAAACCATTACTATCCTTAGTGTCAAATATTAATAACCAACTTGTATATACACATACAAGTAGAAAAGAAAAAATGGAATGAAACACTTGCTTTAATGATAACGTAGACTAATACAGGAATTAGATCATCGGCTGCGGGTACTCCCCTCTCGGTTGCCATCGAAAGCAAGTTCATGATGGTGGTAGCACAACGAAAGACACATTGCAACTTATCTCTAGGTGTCTTATATGCTGATATCACAGCTAATTCCGCTTGAGCCCATGGCCAGGGACATTCGTAATGGTATATTTTAGGAATTCGTAAATCCTTGTGGTTCGGCGTTACAACATTGGCCAGCTTTTTAATATGATCATGAAGTAATTGGTCCCTATAAACGTCACCGTCTCCATTTGGATAAAGCGCGTTGTGGTAAACACGTGCCATTACAGTCCTTTCAACGACAACTCTTGCCAAATTTAGTTGATTTTCGCAAGCACCTATATTGACAGCGCAATCATTTACAAACAATCATAGTAATTAATATATTATATCAAGTTGTTTGTAAACTCGAATTAATTAACATTTACTCACACTGCCAAATTGAATCATTGTCTATTTTCGCATTAAGTTTGCTTAGAAAGCTATCGACCAAGTCTTGTTTTTCATCTGCTAATGTTAACTTTTTAAATTCATCACAAAAACGTAGTAAAAGGGATTCTTTTTTTTCTAAAAAAACTTTCACGCAAGCAGATACAAGATGATTATTGACAGCATCTCGATCACATTTCACTCTAATACATAATCTAAAATTGCGTAAAGATGTTAACATTGCTTTGAATATTATTAAAGAAATTGTGCGCGCGCGCACATATTTATACTTTTACAAAGGTCGGTAACTATACCTATCCAAGTGAGCCAATGTAGAGAGTAATCCTTGACGACATCTAATCAAATACGCAATATAAGGAGATCGTTTTTGGTAATCTTCGCGCAACGATTTAAATAATTTTCTACACCCGTCGTCGTTAAATAATCTAACGCAACGTAGTGTTTCGTGTAAATGTGCTATCAACGCTCTGTCTTGTAAATTGATAGCTTCTGCCAACTGCAACTGCAGGAAGGCGACTAATTCATTTTCTTTTTGCGACCAATAATTCCGCTGTAACAAGTAAATTGTTAATTTTTTTTCTGTTAGCATTATGACGTTTAGTTTCAATTTCAATTTGTAAGAAACATTTAATACGATTACAAGCTTTAGTACCTCGGATGCAGCACTCCAAGGAATATGTTGGAGATCAGCGGTACTAAGTACCATTCGCAATTTTCTTTTTGCATCAGCAAATGCGTAGGAAAGCTCAACGTTATTCGGATCTATAAGAAGCCTTTCATCCTCGGTAGGTTCCTTCGTACGAGATTGATTACTTTCTACAGATACTTCCGTATCGCTTGCTGCACTCGGTTTCCTCCTGTATTTAGCTAAGATATCGTCCGTACTATCTAGAAAATTTTTAAATAATTTTCACTACCTTGAAATTAACGTTTCTTCCCTTGTGTCTGTTTTTTCCCCACTTTTATTTTTTCTTAGTTTTTCCTTTACAATGATTATTACAATGCAAAATGTTAAAGAAAACAATATTTACCACCACTCGGATTACCAGCTGATGACACATCTTCTGACATTATTCTACGTAATCTATGTCGTCCTATGTCAATATTATCGCCGATGGCTTCTCGATCGTAACATCTGCCGATATCGTCTGTGCCACGAATCGCCTTACCCCGCCGATTTCGCAGAGACATTTTCAGTTTTCCAAAAAAACTTCTTTTATTTTTCTGATCATCGTCCAACAATTCCTTGTCTCCACGTTCCGCAGTCATATCGAAGCTAATACTTTTTGGTATGGCTCCACTAGATACGGTTGGTTTCGGACAGTCATTGATCGTCATATCGCAACTCTCATTCATTGCTCCCATCGATAGTGGCAACTCCGAACTTGTAGTTTTTATTCGTGTGTCAGAACCAGAACTACTGCTGGATGCCAAGCTCCCGGTACTTAATCCAACAACACCGTCCGGGCCATTTTCGTTAACAGTTTCGTCAACCGAACTGACTAAACTACTTTCTAATTCCTGCGACTAAAACACGCTTCGAAAATTAACTATACCGTAACTATTAAACAACCAGTCGAATGCTATATAAAAACGCGCAATTGCATCGAAGAAGTCAAAGATAATATAATAATAACAATAATAATAATAGTAAGAATAAAATAGTAGTAGCACTAAGAACAACAATAACAGTAATTTATAAAAAACAAACCTCTAATTTTATGTTGGTATTGTGCGATTTTTCTGTGCTCGACAATGTGGGCGGTGATATATGATTAGCTAATAATAAAGCTGGCGCAACTGCTGCTACACTGATACGATTATGAGTCGAAGAAGTTTGTTCCATTTGACTTTTTCCATTCTCAATGTGAAGTTTGTCTATGAGGTGGACTAATCTGTCCTCGCATATGGATTTATCATAATTTGCTGAGCTACCGTCAATGCTGTTGGCATTTTTGTCGACATATTCTGTCACGCTTGATTGATAATCAGATCTGCTTGCATTTTGTCCAGTTACATTTAAGGACGATGCCGAGAGAGAGTTTGTTGGTGAAAGAACAACAGTTGTAGGAAATTGCATATTTTCCTGGTTTATCGATATCGATCGAAGATTTGTTGACACACATTCGGTTGTTGTAACATTTTCTAAAAATTAAGGACTCATATAAGTACTAGGAATTGAATATAAAATAAGAATATCAAGTAATAAGATGTGTTTGAAATTATTAACTGTTCTTACGAGGACTCGCTTGTATCATGGTTTTTTCGGTTATTTCCGCTTCGCTACGAGGTTCAACTTCGATTTCGGATCTTGCGGTATCATCAGATCTAAAATATGACAATAAATAATGCATCATCAACTTTTTCTGTATTTTCCTCATCTTTCTTTTTCTTTTATATTGTTTTGTTATTTCTCCATTGTCTCCTTTTTTTATTATCTATATAGCATACCTTGCAACGCTAGCAGTATCGTCGGTATCAACCTCTGTCAATCTTTCAGAATCACTAGCTAATACATCGGTACTCCATGCTTCCGATGCAGTTTCGCTAACATCTAATACAGCTTGTGGTACTGATTCTGACGTTGTTGGTAAAACTGGAGGAGTTTGCTCAGACGAATGGGGATATAATACTTTCTCTTGTTGCTCGATTATTTCGCTATCAGAAGCTAGAACATCAGTTGACCAGGTATCAGATACCATCGAAACAGTTTCATCTCCTGAAAATGTACGAATGCAAACGTTAAAATAAAAGATGTATAAACATATTGTGTATTCATAGGAAATTATTTCTTTTTATTTTTTAAATACCTTCAATCAATTTTTTAATTTCAAATTTACAGAACTTGTCATCTATTTCGCATCGACTTTGTTTGGTCGGTATATTCGACGGAGGTAAATCTAATTGTCGAGTTTCACCCACTGTCCGTCCTTCATCTCCTTCGGTAATTTGAGATGACGGGGTGTCACGACCTAGATTCAATTATCAAATGATCCAATACGATTCTCGTTACTCTTACACTTAAATAAAATTTATTTAACAAAACCTGATATATTAGGCGTTCCTCTTCCTGATACACTAGCAGATACCATATCTGAGAGATTATCATTTTGATCTTCCGTTTCCAACTCAAGCGAGGAAGCGACACTGTGGTTTGATGCAGCTTCTGATACCGCTTCTAAATTATCCGAAGTATTTCCGATAAAACCTTCGAATAAAACTAATAACATTCAATGTTAATGTTATCCTTTATAAAGTACAAATATTAATTTCTAATATTTTAATACCTTCATCATGAGATAGCGAAAATCTTGTCTTTTTTTCTTGACTTTCTGTACGTTCAACACCACAATTGTTTTGTCTGTCATGCACACTGGATATGTCATCAGAAAGATTTAGATTAACCGAACCATTATCTATATTGGATTGAAGTTCTGTGCATAACACCTATCATATATATAAAAAACGAAAAAAGTAATCATTTGACAAACAGTTGATTATCGTTTAGTTAAATATCGGTTAACTGTTTAAGTCCCAGGAGTCATTGAAAAAACAGGGTTTATAAATCCCGAACAGCGCGATAGCGCTTGTCTTAATCAATTGCGAAGAAAATCAAGCGGCGCAATAGCGCTCATCATATTTGTTACTTTATGAAATACATATATATTATTATATATGCGTACTATTAGTTTATAAATATTTCAAGTTTTGTTCAATAAAAATTATTGAGAAGATAACAATGAAATACAAAATACCGTCAGTCGTCCGTAGCGTTTAAATGTAGTGGGACACAAAATCGAAACAGCGCGATCGCGCTGCTTGGGTCTCAAACGGTTAAAAAAAACTAATATATACCTTTTGTTCACTAAGAAGTCCTACGAATTCTCCTGTATTTGGTCCAAATGGAATTACAAGAACATCTTGAGGATTTTTGTCAACAGATTCTTCTTCAGGGGTTGAAGTGCCATTCAATTCATCTACCCCGTCATTAGTTGTATTAGACGAGTATGATGACGATGATGATACTCGAATTCCTCGACCCTTTCCTAGAGAAATCAAAGTTTAATATCCCTTCTTTTGGTAAATACGACTTCTTTATTTATCTTTCACTTTATCCTTAAATACTGAATTATACACGCGTAAGAACGCGTAACTTTGTACGTACTTTATTTCTTTAATCAATGATTTACTTTAAAGATATTTATTTAAAGATTATACTTGGAAATTCCTCATCTAAAAAAATGCAATGAATCCTATGAAGAATGCTAAATATATATTTACATGTACATTCGAAAGACAAGTTTAATTTTAGGATATCAAATAAAATACATTTAATATCAGTATTTCGCGATATAAATCGTGAAGTATGAGACGATTCTGAATTTCGTCATGGACTAAAAAAGAAAAGATGAAACGAAGGAATAAAACTAATGACTGGACATACCTTTTCCTAATAAACCTCCCTTCTTGTTGGTAGTTTCAACAGAAGCATTATTAGCCAATTTATTAGTAGTTAAAGAACCTGAAGGTAACTGAGAGAGCATATCAATCAATTGTTTCTTTTCAAACGCAGCGGACCGTGAAGCGTTTTCTACCGTAGTTTCTTTAGCCATAGTTTGCAGAAACGTAATTAATGTATTCAATTCCGTTTCTGTAAATAAAGCAGCGGAGCGAGAAAGACCTCGAAGTTTATTATTATCGATGATATTAGGCTCGTCCTCGAGTTCTTCTGCACCGTCCACCATCGCATCTATTATAGAAGAAACGGAATCCTTATCGAACTTCTTGTATAGATCAAATGTTTTGCTGTCAACAGCCTGGTATTTCATTAAGGAAAGCATTTGCAAAATTTGTCCAACTTGCATGAGATTGAATCGGGCAATGTAGCTAATAGGCGCATCAGTGATACCATATGGCTCTGGATTTACTATTGCAGGACATATGAAATATGTAAAAACCAAATCAGTGCACATTGCATGTACCTCTTTTGAATCAACATTCCCACTCTTTCCCAAAAGTCCTGCCATTTGTCTAACCAACCAACATACACTACTTGGAAAACAATGCATATTTTCTCGTATACTGATTATAAATCTTTGTGTAATGTGGAATAGAGAATTAATTGTCCAGAGCCTATAACGTTGTAGCTTTGTTTCATACTCTGCAGTACCTTCCTTGCCAAATTTCTTTAATCTTTCAGATGGAGGAAATCTTATGGGTGCTTTATCTGGGTCAATATCAAGAAACATTTCATCTTCCATTAATAACTGTATAATAGGGTTATGTAAAGCAGCAGTTAAGAAAAACTTTGCTGAAAATAGACTCTCATGAAAAACTGAATAAAACCTAGAGAAAGCACATGTGCTGTGTCTGAGTAATCTCCGAGGATTATCAGATGGTACAATTTGTAGCAGCATTAGATGTTTCAATAACTTTAAAACCAAAATTTTATCCTCTGGTAATAAACAACTGCCATATAAACCAGCTGCTAATGATTGAACTATAGTTTGCACAGAGTCTGGTAGTAATTTGTCCCCCTCAACTAAACATGATGCAATTAGCTTTGGAGACTTTCTAAGAGCACCTAAGAATTCCCCATATGACAAACATGTCTGATAACGTAAATACTTGTACACATCGACAAAATTTGAATTTTCCAATGTATTTGCTCTTTGACAACAAGATGCTGGTGTACAGTATGGTTTAGACATTATCAACTGATTAAGATTAACTCTTTGCTGCGCTGTAATCCATGCTTGTTGTGCTAAATTGGATGATGCATATAACACCTAAAAAAAATCCAAACAATTCTTTGTTTAAATGTCATAAACCATCCCCATGTTTTTATTTATTTATTACCAAAAATTAACCATTACATACCTTTTCATTGAGTATTTGCAAATTTTGTTGTTCCGAAGTAACAAACAGGCGTTCTTGACGCAAATGATTGGCTAATTCGATTATATCCCATTGTAGTGTTCCCAGGGATTCTATACTATTTGCCGATGACATTACTAAGCATACCCAGGAGAACAATGAGTATCGTGAAATAATTTTCAAATTCTTCTCTCCTTAGATCCTAGATATTGGTTACTAATGTATCAAAGCTTCTTACATACTTGTCAAATGTATCATTTTAATATACTGTATTGTACTTGATTTAATAAAAAAACTATACCTGTATATAATGATAAATAAGATAAGTTGTTTTTATTTTCTTTGTTTAACGGAAAGTAAAATATTTAGATAAACTAGAAGAAAATAAATGATTGTTAGAAAATATAAGAAAAGAATCTCAACTAATCGCGTCGATTTAAATTCTTTTTTAAAACCACGATGGCTTAAATTCTTTTATTCGATTAAGTTATTCCTAAAACCGGTAGTTACGCGTTGCTTGCAGAATTAAGGTTTTTTACTGTTGTCCTTTTTATCTCGAAACAATATTCGCACCGACGCACAATCATTTTCCTTTATAGGTTAGAATTTTCTTCGACAAATGGCTGTACCTGTACTTTAAATCGAAATCTAAATCTTCGTATGATTGTTCGATTACTCGACAATGATTTGAATGTTGAACTAATGACCGATTTGTCTATTATAAAAAATCAATGTTTTACTTTTAAACAAAACTTTGTTTAATATGTAAACGGACTTAAATAAAATCGCTTTTTCAAATATATATATTTTCTGTTTTATTTAAATTATGTATTAAATTTCTTGCATAAGATGAGTTTGAGCAGTTAAAATTTTCAATTTTATAATTTATATAAATAAAAGAATATGCATTCCTTTTCTTATCCTACTTTCTTTTTCTTCATTCATATTTCATATTTAAATTCTATTATAGATTATAAGTAGTAGCTGATGGTGATAAAGTAATAAATAATATAAAATAAAAGACGTCCTTTATACTCCAAGTTCGACATATGTACGTATATGCAACTATACGCAAACAAGACCGCGTGCGCACGCATATGAAGAGTAGGAGTGAATACGTATGCATGTCAATATCTGTACATACTGTTTGATATATGTATATCTTTTTGTACGATACCGTATAATATATAATATAGAAATTAGGTTAACTAAGTACTTTCTTTGACTAACTTGCTTCATTGCAGCTTTGTTATTATGTACTAATATATATGATCATATACACGTATGTGTTATTAGTATACATAATAGAGTATCAACATTATATTTGGAGAAAAGTTGATTTGTATATCATTAAACAGGTTATAGATAATAAGAAATCAAAGAAGTGATCGCTACTGAAATTTGGAGAAGAAAAATGACAGACATTATTTTAGAAATTAAAAAACTTCTCTCTGAATATTGGAAAAATATTTTTGCAGAAGTATGTGATGCAGTAGTTTATGTAGATCACTGTGCAATTGAATGTTTGCATTGGTACACAGCTGGTAAAGGCTATCTAGCATTAAAAGATGCTGGAGCAGTTGCAGTTTATGAGTTCGGCATGTATCATTTTCGAGTAGGTATATATATTTATAGGATTATGAAAAATTTAAAAGAAGTAGAAAATAAAGTTTTAAAAAGATGAAAGACATTAAATCCATTTCTTGTCACTTTTAGTATGTTGAAGTAAAAGATACTAAAAAAGCTGTTATTATATCAACATCTGGTGATCCAGCATTTTATCAACGAACAATTAAAATGATTCTGGCAAAAAATACTTTCCAGAACTGTATTGTGTACTGCAGTGTACCTTGTGGCACTAGCAACCATTTGGGAACATTATCTGCTGAAGAAAAATTAGACTACAATAAATTAAAGAAAGACATTAAGGTTTGGATGACTTCAGAAAATCTTTCTCAAGTTGGTTAATCAATTATTTATTTTGTCTTCAAACTTGTTCCAAATTTATTTCAATTATAACTAAGACAAGCTTAATTTGTAGGAACCTGTTGTTAACATTATCTATGTACCGATTTTTATTGCCCTTTTAAATAAGGATTTATTTGTAACACCTCCTTTTGGAGATTTAATGCCATCTCTAGACACAAATATTCCAAAAGATACATTTGTTAAATTGAATTTCTTAGCATATTCATTTTATAATCTATTTGATAGTATAGGGGCTAAATTAGATATTTATTCACTTGGAAATTTAAGTGATCATCTTGCAAAGAATTTAGAAGATTATATGTCTAGTATTAATCATAAAAGTGTGAGTAGTAGAAAGTAAGGCACCGAAAAAATAAATTAAGATAAGTTAATGAAAAATAAATTTTACTTATTGTTATTTCTATAGCATTTATCTGAAACTTCAGAAATAGGTGTCTCTCTTATTTTGATTGACAGAACATTAGATCTTTGTACACCTACTAGTAACAATATGGAATCTTTCCTTGCAAAAATATTACGTACGTTTCCTCATTTACCGCATCATGAAAACGATGTAGCCATTAATATGTCACTTCTATTTGGGAGTGTAACGGTACAAATAAGTATATAGTTGTTCATATAACTAACATATAATGTTTTTGTTAATTTATGTGGATGGTGAATGATAGATTACTTTTTTTATGGGTTTCAAGGAAGTGTTAAAATCATATGAAATACCAGGTTGTTTAGCAAGTATGGAAGACGAGATGATGGATCTTCTTATTTCACAAAAAGGAAAAAGGTTGCTAAATACAGTTAACCAATTTTTAAATGATATAACTTTAGCAAAAGGTAGTCCAAAATTAAGAACACCAACAAGGATTTCTGGTCATAGCTTAGAAAAACTTCTCAGCAAAATCCAATCCACAAACAGTATTGATTCTATGACAATTCATACAGAAAAACTTCAGGTAATTTTCAATTTTTATTTCTTCGAACAATGGACAAATCCTAGAGCTACTTCTTTTCACTTCGAGATATAGTGTATTTTAGCAATAATCGAAGCATCCATATCGCAAAAAGCTGATCAGATTGAGCTACTTACTAGTTTAGAAAAATTAGCTTTGCAAAATCTTTCTGTGAGTCGAGAATCCTCGAGTATACTCGTACAGGTAAACCTTTTTTTTTAATTTCATTTATACGACAATATGTATCTACTTAATAAATATAAATTAAACAATTTTTTAGTTGAGTAATATTATACGAACGCGAATTCACAGGGGACTTGATGTTGAAAACTTATTAGCATTACTGATACATGTTTACTCACTTGCGGGAACGCAGATTCGATTTTCCACACAACAAGAACGCCGATTAGAAGAGTCAATTGCGGATGCAATTTTTGAAGATTTCCAAATTTTAAAAGAAAGTCCTTTGATGAATACAAAATCAGCCTATCAACGTAGTTTATTACTACTAGGTACATATTATTTGAGACACGTTCTTCTTAAAATATTTCAAAGTTGCATTTGTTATTTTAGGTGGAGACAATGATGCTGTAGCGCAAGAAACATCATGTAACATTGCAGCACGTATTCTAGATACTCTGAGATTAATCGCGGAACAACGTTTAATACTGCAAGATTATAGGTAAAGCCTCTACATGAAAACTTTTCTTTTTTAATTAATCTCTTAGTAATTAACATTATCTATTTTGAACAAAATTATATTAATAACAAAATAATTATTTGCAGATTTTGTATGTTGAAGCCAAGCTCTCAAGAAGCAACTCGATACATTAGTATATTAGAACAAGTTACAAAGGATATATTTAGTGTAGACATAAGTCGAGAACTACGAGATCTTCATAAAAAATCATCTTCATTTATTTCAGCTGGCTTTAAGTAAAAATTCTTCATTTGAAATAATTCATATAAATGAAATTTCTTAAAACATGAGATTAAATATTAAGAATTTATAAATCTTCTTCCATTGCAGTTTAATTTTAAGGGGTAAAACAAAACGTCATCCTCGAGACAATCCCTATATTTTAATATACGTTATTGGAGGCATTACTGCAGAAGAGGCAAAAGTAATTCAAGAAGTAGTATCTGCACATAGTAACGAAAAATCACCACATATAATATTAGCAGGATCTAGATTATTAAACCCTTTGGATATAGTGGATAAGATATTCTTTTCTTAATTATTTTTTTTTGTAGATATAATAGAAAAATTTGTAAATGTAATAGAATTCACCCTTCTCTTTCATCTATCTTCCATTTTATACCATTGGATAAAATGGAATAATGTATTTTCCTAATAATTTGTATTGTTTCTAATGTACATATAAAATTTGTCGAATTACACACCTTGCACAATTGTATTTTATAATCTATATTATTTGTAAGACATTTTCTTTTGTTATGTATGCTTTCACATAATTTGGTATATATAGTTGCTACATTAAATCGAGTTGTTTGTAGTTTGATAATTTTTAACAATTTCTTTATATATGTATCAATTGTAGTAATATTATCTTCACAGTCTTGCCAATAATACGCTGTTATGCTATCAATAGCAAGAAGTGCAATTTTGGTGTTATCAAGGAATATGTCATCCAGTGTACGTAATGTTAAAGAAAATTGTTCATTGTTATAACAATCAATGATATGCAAGTTGCGCAAAGAATCTTTAATAATAGTTGTCTTATCAAACTCTGTATCAATTGCTTCAGAAAATGATATATTGGCTGTATTTATGATACTGCTCATCAATTCAACCAATTTTGAAGTTTGAAAATGATGATCAGTATTTATTAAAATAGCTGAAGCATTGCAGCCTTTGATTGCATAATTATTTGGTAAGATACATCTTGCAAGCATTTGAGATAAAAGAAACGTCTTACCAGATGACCGTTCTCCACTAATTTCTATAATATCTGTGTTTTGAGGACCTTCAGAGAACAAAGTATCTTCGAGCCCATGTAAGCTCGGTTTTTCATTTAGCCTTGTGAGCAATTCTGCTCCAGATTCAATCTGTGGTTGCATAGGTTTTATTTCTAATACTTCCCTTTATTTAATATATGCCTGTGGGTCAACCTTTATTTCTTTGTTATTTAAAATATCATTTAAATTGCTACAATATTTTTATTTTACAACATTTTACTTTTTACTATCAACTTACTATCAGGATTTTTCTTTTACATATTCTGTCTGTAAGAAACATGAATATCATATACATATATATTGCATTTGTATAGTATTGTATATATATAAAACTTTAAATAAGATATATGTATATATTGTAATGTTACAATATATATTACTTAAAAGAATTAATAAAAAATTAAAATAAACAATGCTTAAAAATAATAAAAGGTTATGGAACAAAAGTGAGTAGTCTTACAAAAATGATTGCAAATTAATCCTTAACTGAGCTTACATAAAAATCAGCAAGTCCTCCTATGAATGTAAGGAAGGACATAACTTAATTAATACAATATTGTAAAGCTATTAACCATCCGCTTTAAATGAAAAGATATTAATATACTCGGCTCGATGAGTTAAAGAAATGAGCAAACTTGTAAAAAGTGAGGTTAACAAATGAAGTTTTTTTTTGAAGGACGACTTAAGCTTCTATCGCAGTTTTTCGACTATTCGGTAGGGTGTAAACTGTAAGCTGTAAGTGCTATAACTATAGAGATATAAAGATTGTCACGTGATAAGTTATTTCGTGTTTGAGTTTCATGAATCCTGAACTTAATGTAGAATATCAGGTGTTAAGAAATAGAGAGTAGGCAACAATCTTATTGTTTTTCATTTTTGTCACGTATATTATGGACGCGTATATATATTAGAAAGTTTTTCATGAATGAACAAATGTTTTTATTTACGAGGGTATAAATGAAAAGATATAAATACGAAGACTAAAAGTGAAAAGAATTATATAAAAAAATACAAACGGAAATTGAAAAGTTTTAGGAATAAGAGACTATTTTACGATTCAACACTTGGTAGATAGTGATAGTCAACAACAAGAAATTACATTGTGATCACATGTGCATTAGTGATTTAAAAAACAATGTAAAGGTATCATTATTAAACGATTTTGGATATGGCATGAATCCAAAATGCAGTTTTTGATAGCTATATTAAATAAAGGAATTTAAAAGAATTTATTCCTTTAATATTGAGGAAGCATTTTCTTCTGGATTTTTATGTGAGGATTGAATAATAAATGTGCTAAAAATTTTGAGTTTATCCATATAATTTATCCTGTTCTTTGTTTATATATATACTCCAATTTTTATCTCATAAGTTAGTATATTCTCCAAAACTTGTTGAAAAATGGTGCCACTTGGACCATCACCAGGGCATCAAACGTCTGTCAATAATACTGCAACTGCTCCAGCCAGTGGCACTAAAAGTAGCTCAACGTTGGTGAGCAAACTCAATAATTTGTGCTCTAATATTTCTGCTCTCTCTTTCTCTCTCTTTCTAACTATTTTTAATAATATTTCTCTTCTTGTTTTATTTGTAAATAATATGGTTAAAATTCCTGTGTGCTTGTTGATTTTTGTAGAAACCGAATTATACCTTGAAGTATACCTTGGCAGGCCATACCAAAGCAGTCTCGTCTGTAAAATTCAGTCCTAATGGAGAATGGCTTGCGAGTTCTTGTAAATAAAAATGTTTCTAATCTAATATCAATTTTGTAATTACTAAGTTTATCTAAACAAAATTAATTTCTTGCTTGTAGCTGCAGATAAATTAATTAAAATATGGGGTTCCTATGATGGCAAATTTGAGAAAACAATATCCGGCCATAAGCTTGGTATTTCAGATGTTGCATGGTCTAGCGATAGTAGACTATTAGTATCTGCTTCTGATGATAAAACTTTGAAAATATGGGAATTGAGTTCTGTAAGTTGACTACTTTTACTTTAAGAAATTATATTTGAAATGAATTTAGATTTGTATGAAGTCTAGAACTTTAACATAAATGTAAGATATTTATTGTAAATAACTTAGTTATGTATAGTTCTTTTTATTTTCAGGGAAAGTGCTTAAAAACTTTAAAAGGCCATAGTAACTATGTTTTCTGTTGCAATTTTAATCCACAGTCAAATTTAATAGTTTCTGGTTCTGTAAGTATTTCAGTATAAAAATTCATTTATGTGAGATTTTTTTTTTAAGAATAACGTGCAAGTCTCTGAATTATGTACATAAGTTTAGTGCACAATGATAATGCAAGAATGAAACATGTCATAATATATACTTAAATTAACATGGAATAGAAAAGAATTTGTTTCAATATGTATTGGAGGAAAATTTATGATAATACTTGAATTAAATAAGAGCATTCAAAACAAAAAAATAGTTGATGTTAAATGGTATTTTATACAATATTTCTGAACTTTATTAAAAATAGCTTGTGTGTTTATATGGACAAAGACTTGCGCTGTAAGTATATATACAATATTAACATAATAAATATTATTAGTTTGATGAAAGTGTTCGGATATGGGATGTTAGAACTGGAAAATGCTTGAAAACTTTACCCGCTCATTCGGATCCTGTAAGTGCAGTTCATTTTAATAGGGACGGGTCATTAATTGTATCTAGTAGTTACGACGGATTATGGTAAGTGTGCATATTTCTTTTTGAATGTCAATACCTGCTTGTTAGAGAATAAACAAATAAATATGAATAACACCAATTGATATGATTGTTATGTAGTCGAATTTGGGACACCGCATCTGGCCAGTGTTTGAAGACTTTAATCGATGATGATAACCCTCCCGTATCTTTTGTAAAGTTTTCACCAAATGGAAAATATATTTTGGCAGCAACATTAGACAATACGTTAAAGCTTTGGGACTATAGCAAAGGAAAATGTTTGAAAACTTATACAGGACATAAAAATGAAAAATATTGCATCTTCGCAAATTTTTCAGTTACAGGAGGAAAAGTAGGTTATATTACGTTCGTGTATACAATGCATTCGTTCGGTATGATTAAATCAACGTCGTTTAACTTATTTTTATGTTTTTGATTTTTTTTGTTCATCAGTGGATTGTTTCGGGTTCGGAAGACAATATGGTATACATTTGGAATTTGCAGACGAAGGAGATTGTTCAAAAATTGCAAGGACACACAGGTATAATAGATTATATTATAGAGATGATTCGATTTATATCATTATTATCGAAATATTGCCCTGATATATAATATACTAATCAATTCTTCTGTTGAATTTTAGATGTTGTGCTATGTACTACGTGTCACCCGACCGATAATATCATAGCTTCAGCCGCCCTTGAAAACGATAAAACTATCAAATTATGGAAAAGTGACACATAGAATATGCATGTTACTCACGATTTTATTAAAAATTCTACAAAGAGCGTTTGTATCTTTTAGAAACATCTTATTCGATCTTTCTTTTCTTTACTTTTTAAAATTTTTACATTTACTCAATTTTCAATCATAATGAAATTAATAATTTTAATAGATAATTCGCGCTTATCTTTCGGGTAATTGTAGAAAGTAGAATCTGGTTTTATACAGTTAGATATTAAGATTACCATTATAATTAAACGAATAAATCTAAATTATCATACATCTGTTACGAAACAAATCCAAGAATAACCAGTGTTTCGGTGAACAATTTTCTTATCATTTCGACGTTATGTATAACCGATAGCTTTACGTTTGTAACTATGTAATTTACTTGTAAAGCGAATATGTACTCCTTTCTATTTATATGACACTAGAAAATAAAGCAATGTGTATATTTTGAACAGAATGCAACGGTTATATGTAACCTCTTTAAATATTCTAAAGAGGAAAAAGAATGAAAAAATGATTATAAAGATATCCTTGTAACGAAAATATGTTTATGTAAAGAAAGTGACGAAGAGAAAAAAATATAAATATGTATTTTTTCGTACCTGAGATGAAGTGTGCAGTTTGTACCTCTTTATTTGCAAATCAGGATGCAGCATAAATAAATGTTACTAGACCGAAGTATAAATTATAATACGATATTTCTTATTTTATTAAAGCATATTTTTTTTTAAACGTACAATTGTGGAATTGAATTACAACACGCGATACACTGACTGGATTTTTGTCTATCGAAAAAGCAAACGAGTAACTCGCAATTTACAGAGCGAGTATATTAATTGGAATTATTTCCATTTATTAAAGATCGAGATAATGAAAGGAACTTAGTGAGATGTATAAGAGTGTGTTTGTGTAGAGGCGCGCGCGCGCACGCACATGTGTATGAGCAAAGAAAGTAAAATTGAAAATAAGATGAAACTCGAGAGTTTGGAGAAAGTCGTTATACTTTTATGTAAAAGAGCGCATTTCCTTTCAACAGCATAGCATTCTTCCAAATTTTTTTAACCGAGTCTCTTCAAAATATCACTTATATACGTAGGATCCGTTATTTCGTCCAATAAACCTAAAACAAATATCAGAAAAATTTATTTGTATGTAATACATTTGTTTTCTTTTATACAATGACAATCAGGAATTGTTCGAAACATAAGATACATTGGATATTATAGACACGATATATTGATTAATATTAAGTAAAAATGAAAGAAAGCAACAAACTATAATTTTTTTTACTAGTAAAATGCAATTTTTCTTACACAAAATAAAACACGGCCAGGAACTGTTCTATCATTTGGCTTTATGTCATTTCTTTTTTTACTTACCTACAACATCACAAAATTCTTCGAAAGATGTGCAAGGTAACAGTTCATCGCGGTATGTAGCTAACACACGTTCCGAGGCTTTTAACATGGCTTCGTCATTATGTCTAATATATTCAGCCAAGACTGATGGCCACTGATTATCGGACAATACGTTAACTTTCTGCGATGAAATGAATAAAAGATGATAAAATTAAATAAAGGATTATTCAAAACTTTATATAATCAATAAGGAGATGAATAAAGAAGAAGAGTGTACCTTGAAGAAATTGGCATAAATACAATCGACTAGACCAAAGAAGATTAAGGCGCTTTTATATACCGCGTAATGCTTAACGGTAACATCGACAATAGCTTTTGTTGGACTCGATGGTGAAACATATCGCTGATGGGCAAGAACAATTAATCTGTTTAGATGAGCAATTCTGTATGTTTTCCAACGAGCTGGTGTATGAAGCAAAAGAGACATGGTGCATTGGTAAAATGGTCCTTCTGCTTCGTAACAACTTTCAAGCCAACTAGAACCTGGTAGTGTTTCTAAATATCCAACTAACGTTTTGTCTGCCCGAGTATCTGCTAGCGTACTAGAAAAATATATGATTTATGAGATTTAAATGTTAATGAATAATAAATGTAGCACATGCGAGAAGAAATAGAAAGTAAAATTAAATAAAGCTGCTATTCGACGTACGTGTTGATTACGTAAAGTGCTGTGTGAATTAAATAAGGGATCAAGTGCATGTTCGATTGTGGACCGCCTCCGCCACTATCTTCATGAAAACTCTTCTCTTGAGCGAATCGCAACAGTAGCAATTTTAAATCATGGACAGTGGATGGATAAGATATATCGCGATGGCTGGTACACTCTTGCAGGTAAGTATTATGTCTTGCTAAACAACTAGCGAAAGCAGATTCCAATACTTGAGGACCCCATAATGGTAAAAGTCCATTGCACTTGGTATTCGCATTTTGCAACGCTGCACTCTCCCACTCATCTCTGCCGCGTGCCAGTCTTACCGCAGACATATGACAGTCTACATGGACAACATTGAAATGTGTAACGGTGGTATATCCTACTGTCTTTCTTTGTTTCGTTTCAAATTCCTCAACGTTGCAACGTTTCGAGAAGGTGTAAATAGCCAAAACCTGAAAACCAATTAACTAAATAACAACGAATAGCTATGAGTGTATGTAAGTATCAATAGGAAACTCGAAAATAATTACAAAATCTTAATTAATCCTTAGTTGATACTTGCTAATAAGAGAGAAACGTAGCTCTTTCGAGATCTCTTAGTCTCTCACGAAATTTCATTCTTACCATGTTTGGCTTGAATTTGTATCCTTCACGACAGATTACGCAAACCAATCCCGTTTCATCACCTAAGTCTTCCATTTGTTGAAGGATTGCTCCGCTAGCCACCACTTGTCCTTTGTCGTTGGTTTGCATACCTAACGCACCCAATTGTCTTTCTCTCATCGCCATTGCCAGACGTTTCTTCTCGCTACGCGTATGCTGTCGGGCCTTTTCGATTAATTCGGCAACGCGTTTGTTCGTGCATAACGCTTCCAATAAATTCTCTGCTAGAGATCCGACATGTTCATCTGAAGATACTTGTTCCAATCTGTGTATTATACTAATAGTAAACTGTGACACTGTCAACTGTGTTGGTTCATGATCGGTTGCTAGGCCAGTTAAGAATCGTAAGATATATTTGAGTGCCGGTTTTGATATATAATCCTTTAATTCATCGCTGTCCGTTCGTAATAGTGTAGGCTTAAGGCAAGGAGCCCGCACGGTTATATATTCGAAAGCATCTTTTACAATCCCCATGCTTATGATGTAATCTTTTAGAGTGTTCCCAATTGCGTTTCGTTCGATAGCTTGAGTTAGAATGCAAAATAGCTCGAGCTTTTGTTCATCCTCTGGTGTGTGTTCGTGATCAAATTCGTAAAAGTCTAACACGGGTTTGAAATAATCGCAGAGGAGAGCCATTTTCTCACGATTTCCATATGTCAGAGCGGCTAATACACGTGCGAGCTGTGGTAATACATTGCTTTGCCTGACCGCGGTCGATTGAGCGCAAGAAAGAAGCGCCTTTATGTGCTCCGGGCCACTGGATGTCCGTGAAAAAGCTTCGAGCGTAGATAATGATGCATGTGTTAAGATCGTTTCTATGATTTCCAACAGTTGTTCGGTAATTTTTGCCTGCCAGTTTTCCGATTCGGTTGCAAGACAACGTTGTAGAACGTCCAAGAACACCATTACCGCTCCCAATTTACTTAAAACTTCTTGATTTTTTTTCACCTTGACTGAGAGTCGGAACAGTTTAAGAAGGACCTGAAGTAATGGTCGAGCTCGATTTACATTTTGTATTGCCGCTAATCGGTTTACCATTACTTGAAGACCACCGCAATCCGCTAAAACGTTTGCCATTTTATAGACTTCTTCGTTGTTCACCTCTTGTTCGCTGTTTGCATTTAAACTTTCAACAAACTCTTCGGTCGCGTCTCCAAGCAATCCTCGCATTCTGTATACCACGCGCATAGCATCGCATTCTCCGCCTTCTGGTACCCAAATCTTCTTGTAGACCTCCTTTACAGGCAAATCAAGACTGATTATTTTATTGTTAACTAAAAGCTCCATTCCATTATCATCCTCCAAGAGAGCGATCAATTCGCAATCTAGGCAAATTTTATTTTTCACGTCCCGCATAAGCGGTCCTAAGCCAGGTTCTAAACTGCTATAAGGATTTCCTAACATTCTACCTTGAAGAAAATCTTCTTGCTGCGAATCTTTCTCTAGTGTTAGATAAAATTCTCCGACATCATTTTCCTCCGGGTAAATGATGGAACAAAGCCTTTCAAAAATGAATACCGGTGTACGCACATCCTCGACGCTATACTTTTGCACCGTTTCCACGCAGATTGCCATAAAAGCTTTTGTCTCTTCTTCGGTTCCAGTGGTCATCTCTTCAAGGAGCTCCAACAGCTTTTTCTGTGTGTCGTCGATTAACCTTGTTCGCTGAACGACCAATCTTCTTAGGGAGAGATAACCATTGAGCACAGCACCTACCAAACGGCTTTTATATTGTTGTTTAATATTCTCTTGTTCGAGGAATGTTGCCATCAGTTCGGTAAGCATTTTCAATGAGTAACCTTGTGCCAAATCACTGGTCAACGTCGTCTCTTCCAGTCGATGGAGCTCCTCGATTTCCCTCGTTAATAAATCCGCGAGTAAGGTCATAACTCCTCGTACTGCTAAGAACTGCTTCCATGGTGACTGTCTAATTAAACTTTGGTACAATGTCAGAAATTCTGTGCTACTCTCACCAGCCGTACGTAATTCCTCTAAATAACACGTAAGCAATACGAGCACTTCTTTCTTCCGTTCGGTTCCCTGACAGAGGCTTTCTATCATGTTACAAGCAACTTGTCGCGCCAGTCGCGAACTTGGATTAAACAACACTTCCTTTAACCAGGCTCCATCAGCCAATTTTAGCGGTTGGATACCTTGTGCACCTCTTAAGTACCGATTATGCCATCTATGTCCGTATTTCTCCATTAAATAGAGCGCTCGAATCTCTTCCTTCTTCAATGGTTTGCTCGAAGATTGTTGTTCCATTTTCCTCGCGGCGGGCATACGACGAATCCATTCGGAATATGAGTGCTTTGGGTCACCATCCAACCATTTGTTTACGTCGATGGTAATACCCTCAGTTGGTTGAACGGTTGCTAACGACTCCACACCCCTGTCTTTAGCTTTCTTTGAGACTACCGGTTGCTCTGGTTTTACCAATCCTTGCAATATCTTTAAACACGGTAAAATAATGCTTTCCATTACGACTGGACTTTTCGATTCTTTACACGCCATCAAGAATAACTGCATCACGCAACGCAGTTTTTGTTCCCAACAGGTGTCCTCTTTTTGAATCAAAGCTGCTAGTAGTGCCATTTCGTGACGTACAGCCAACGACAAATCCGATGTAATAACGCGACCACGAAGCGTTAGAGTGATTCGACCAGTCAACAAAGAGCAAAGTTCTTTAGTAGATTGCGCATTGTCTCTGGTAACTAAACACAACAATTGACGAACTTCTTCCTGCATTTGCACGGTACCTTTGCGTAAATTATGCTCGACCAGCTCCTGTATTAATCCTTGTTTACATAAAACCTCTTTAGCTACCTGATTAGTAGCAAGAGCACGTAAGAGAGTCAGACAATGTTCCGTAGCCGCGGTCGCACATCCATAACAACGACCTACCGTTTGCGGATTCACGCATCCGACAGCAGGCAACTGTTGATGTGGTATCGTTGATGCCGTTATTGTTGCCGATTGGGGAACGGTCATCATCGTCGTCGCTGTCGTTGCTGTCGTTGTTGTCATTGTTGCCAAAGATTCTTCTTTGCCTGCATTGCTACTCGTCGTCGTCGATGTTGTATCATTACTCGACGAGCAACCAGCAATAATTTGGTCTCGCTGTTGACGATCATATGCTACAAGTTCTCGTCGGCAAGCCAAAACTCTTTGTATGATTTTACTCAATTCTTCGAAAGAAGTTTTACATTCGCCACAGTATCTTTGAGCAAGCAATTGTATGGCTCTGTTTACTTGAGTACCTCCACTTGATACTTGGATAGCGGCTGCCGCCGCTGCCGCTGCTGCACCTTCTTCCACTAAACCACGGTCCAATCGATGCTCCGATATTTTAATCAATAACATTTCTAACGTTGGCTTGTTTGAAATCAGAGTTTTGTACACTCTGTCAGCCTTCTCGAGCAAAGTGTTAATCGTCGCTACCGTTTTTTTTCGATCATCATCGCTTTCGATAGGATCAACTGCGCAACAGGGCCTTCCAGTAAGCGTATAATCGAACTTAGCGTATTTACAAAAACCACAAGCATGGCATAAAAACGGGTCCTTCTCGTCATAGTTGATAGCTCTACACTTGTGACATTGGAATACATTTTCTCCGCAATTACCGCAAACACCGGGATTCGCAGGCACGTTTGCGGAACATCGTGGACACTGTAAGGTTTCCGAAGAAGCCTGTATATCCTCGTAAAAATCTGCATATTCGATCATCAAATTGCAGGCAACAATCGGTAACGGGAATTCCATTTTGATTTCTGTTTGTCCTTGAGCTAGCGTTATCTTTTTAGCTTTATGCCACATGGCGGGCTTATTTTTCAGCTCGACTACCGCTTGAACCGATCTATTGTTATAATATATGTTAATCGTACGCACCATTTTTGTTCTCTTCAGGTCGCCTATGCGAAGAGTTATGCGACTTATCGTATAACTACCGACTAGTTTTACAATCTGTGTGGTTGTGGTGAATTTCGAGTCAACTTTAATCGAGGAAAGCTTGATTGTTGACATTGATACCTCGGGATTATTGCATACCAAACAAGGCTCACTTTCCAAATAATATCCATCCAATTCGACAAATTGAGCAAGATTCGCATACAGATTCGCATTCGGGTGACGTGCGAGTAACTGATTCTGTGCGCGTAGCACTGCAACCGCCTGCTCCATATACGTGTGCATCTTTTTACCTGCATGTTGGGTTTTTAGGGAAAAGTAACCAAGCAAATCGACGAATTGTGCCGCTTTTCGACCATAAGCCGGCAACAAAGGCCATAAACGCCACAGTAAGTCTAGTAGAACTTCTTGATCTGCTGGCCCAGAATTTCTGCATAGTATACAATTGAAATACAATTAGATTTAGAAAAAAAAGAAGAAAAAATGGAAGAAAAAAGAAAGAACAAACAGGAAAGAAAAGAAAGTCAAAGAATGTGAAGGCTACATAAAAAATTTAAGTTTGCTTACTTATAAATAGCTAGTATCAAAGAATGTGCTTGCCAACGGACATTTGTATTGTTCGTTTCGAGTAAAAAGGTTTGAATAAATTTCGTCAACAGGTTTGGAGAAACTTGCTTCTGAATTTGTTCGACTAATGCCAAGCATTGAGCTTCCTCGAATTTAGCTTCCGTATCCGAATCTTCTGATTTTTCTCGTTCTCGCCTTTCTTTTGAAGTTGTTACAGTCCCAGATTTCGGTTCCTAGCAAAGCAAAAGAATAACCTATTTCCTTTTCTATAATAATTCTTTTTTCAAAAATGAGACTAGACATGATATCATCGCTTACTTTCGTTTTAGTATCTTTCGTTTCTTTCGATTTATTGCTTGAACATATAGCACACTGCAAAAGTTGCAACACTGTGGGACTAACACCTTCATCCAACAACGTTGATATAGTAAGCAAATAAGAGAGTACTGTATTCTGTTTTAAACAGAATCGCTGCCAATTTCCTGTGCGACTTGTAGCAATTTCAACACAGCATTTCAGGTGTTCGATTAAATCTACTAATGAGTCATACGGTAAATTGATGGAATGTGGACGCGATTGAAGAGGATCGAATCCACCAGCAGTGCAGCATTGTTGAACTGACTAAAAAGTGTGATAAGTGCAATGTAGTACTGCATGAGTAATTCACACATATAACATAATAAAAATTCCAACAGCAAAGTCAACTTACCTGAATATGCGAGATTAGAGCATGCAAGTCACGTAGTTGTCTGTACTTTTCTTTATTACCACAAATAAAGAGTAATAATTTGCGTACTTGTCTTCTAACGAGTGGTGCTTGATAAGACATCATATACTCGCAGAGATAAAAATACCAAGGTTGTTCAAAAGCTGACTGTGTTGAATTGCTTTCAGCATATTTGTATACTTGATATGGTAATCGTAACACCATTTCCGTTAATAATTGCGGATAAGGTTCAAATATATCACCAGCATGTCCCTTAACATGCTGTCGCAAAAAGAGCGGTGACATGTCAGGTAGTGAGGTTGTAAGATGTTCTTTAAGCAATTGACCGCCAAGTATAGTATCGCTTTCTTCGGTTGACGTTCTACAGAAAAAGGAAAAGATGCATATAGATCACTACATGCTGGATCTGTTCATTATGTCATATATTTGCATATAGATGTTTATTGATAACATACGTTTTCCAATATTCTAATAATGCTTTTAACAACGTCGAACAATAATCAATTACTCCAGCTTTGCTGAGTATCGAGGCTGCCATTTGAGAAATAAAATTTGAACTTTCTGCTTGTGTTTTAGCAGTATGTTTCGAGCGAGACATTAAAACGCCTGTAATAGATAAACAAATTTTTAATTTATGTTATGATTAAAGATAAACAGATCAATGTACTTTCATCATTAAATCACTCACTTAGTAACCGCATAATAACCAAATGAACTTCTCGCTTGTTAGTACGTTGCCATATGTTATTTGTATCCGGTTTATCCATTTCTAATTCCGTTACCAATATTCGAAGTAGTCTTTCAACACAAGTTTTATCTTTCTCTTCTTGCCCGTCTAAATCGGCAGTTAACATTAATAAAACCTAAAAAATATCTTGCATTAAGTTTAATAAAGAAATTATACATATCAAAGGATTTGGCCAAAATATGCAGAAAAGTAAGCAAACCTGCATAAATGGAACAGTCAAAACACCAGATACGTTCGTTAAATTTGGGACGAACCGCATAAGCTTATCGAGCAATAATAATCGTATTGTATGCAGTTTTGCAGTAGTTTCGCAGCTCGTGTCATTTTCTTGTTCCGTGACATGTTCTTGTTCTGTACCTTCCTCTTGCTCAGTGACCTGTCAAAAAAAGTAATTCTATTGTATAACGGCAATTCATCCATAGCTCATTTCTGTTACAGAGCAGTAAAGAGCATCAATATAATGAGAGGAAAGAAGAAAAGAGGGAGAATGCGAATTACCTACGGTAGACTTTCGTTTTGAACATACCATATTTTAATGTAGATATAACAGTAATTGAAAAATACAACCTGTAAAGGGTGTTTCGAGACGCGATGCGCGAGTACGAAGGTGTGTGTTGAAGGACTGAATACTAAGACTGAAACTAAAACTAATATCGAAATTGAAACTAAAACTGAGACTGGAATTGGAATTGAAACTGAAAGTGAACCAACTTTAAACACAAACGCGTCTGTCATATCGAGAGTCTACCGTTAAAAAAAAAGTTGCACGTGCAAACGAACGGACGAATGTATACAGGGGAGGGGCGAATGGACGAACAAGATGAATGAAACGCAGGCGACACTTGGAAAAAGATCAGAAACAAGTATTTGTTGTTCACCACATAATCATAGTCATAATATACTGAATACAGAGTAACGATGAAAAACAGTAACGCCAACGACGAACGCAGTGACGGAAGCACTTACAGTGAAAGCCGCGGGGACACCCACGGAATTAGTTTCGGAACGTGGTGCTTGGTTGACTCCAATTCCTCCAATCGGAGGTATAGAATCGGGACCATTGTCTCCGTACGCGGAGCTCCTTCCCGATACATTATGCTCCCCCGTCATGCTGTCTACAGCACTTCCTCCGCTCTCGCTTCCACCGCTCTCGCTACCCTTGCTACCACCACTACCACCCTAACATAAAATATATCCCAAACATTACACTACCATCTACGATAAAATAATCTCCCTCCCTCCGCCCTCTCTCACTGTTTCTCTTCTTCTTTGTATTGCTCATTACCAATAAACAAACAGCTACGAGAGTAAACAGCATTGAAAGTAAACACGACAAACACAGCCTCAACTTGCTGTCGATGGTTGAGAAAACCGTACAGTAACTCACTTGTTCTGCCGGAGATGTACGCAGCGTACTGCCATCTGTAGCTGCAGTTGATCCCTCGTCATCTGAGCCTCCAGCAGAAGCTGTCGTGTCTGAGTAGTGACCTCCACTTTCTTGACCCTGGGAAGGGAAGAAAGTTCACTGGTAAAAAATTAGATTTGACTAAAATTCCACTGAAATTCTTTTTCCTTTTTCTCTTAAACATATTCACTTGAAATTTCAATTCTTACCGGATTTGTATTTTGAACTTGAACCAAACCTTGGGCTGCTAATTCTTGTAAACTTTCCAATGCTGGTCCATTTAAGTTTTGAAGGTTTTCCAATCCTTGTAAGTTCGAAAGACTTTGTTGGAATCCTTGTTGTAGTACTTGCAAATCAGCATTTCCACTTTCATGATCTTGTAAACTAAGTGCGATTGCTAATTCCACCATGGTTTCGTCGTCGGTATCTGGTGGTACGTCTAATATCTGTGGGAAACTTCCCGAACCGAGCAACGTTTCCAAAGGATTTACCGCCCCCCTTGCTATCGGTCCACTACTACTACTGCTACTGGTACCAGCACCACTAGTGCCACCAGCTGAGTTTCTGCTTGTAGTAGTGGATATCGCACTAGTTGCAGGAGTAGATGAATCTTGATTATTATCTGCTGCTAACATAACTGCTAAGGGATCAATCACTGACGACCCTATTGACTCTATATCTAAATGTTGTTCTGTTTCTCGATCTGCTGTCGACGCTGTTGGTGTGGCTGTTGGCAATTCTCGATGAGATGACACAGATGATGTTGTTGGCTTTTCTTCTGTATCCGCAGCCGTTCCTGTATGTACGTATCAAGTACTTAATTAGAATAATGATCAAAACTATTTATATTTACATATATGACATCTCGCTATTTCCTTTACCTGGTGTACTACAATTTGGGGGACTTGGTATATAAACTCTTCTTCTTTTGTACCTTGGTCGAAGTACACGGATTATTGCCTGTTTAACAGTGAAACTGATGGTCGTATCAGATGATAGTAATAATTGTAAATATAATTTAGCAGCTAAGGGAATATTCTTTTCCACATCACATGTCGTAAATGCATGTATTATTTCGACAATCGCATGAATCGTTCCTTCGGCATGAGTTAATCCTGGGACTACAACCGGTGCAAGGGCCATATTTTTTGGGTAAGCCATATGCAAAGACCACAGCATTTCCATAAGTTGTACTACTAAATGTTGTTGACTTTCATCCGCGCTTTTACGAGACTGGTTAATACTTTGTCGATCGTTTTCAAAAATTGGTACTAAATCCAGAAGCAAAATGTAACATTTATTAATTATTGCACAAACGGACTCAACTTTCTCTTAATCAATGATAATAATTTTACCATTGGTTTCATCTATTGGTTTGTTCGTGTATTGATCGGTAAACTTGGCAAGATTTTGTGGTCGTGATATGGATATACTCCGAACTATAAGTACCAGCCTATAAAAGTTTTCTGCGTCTATGTCACGAGTGTCCTCAAGTTCTCTCATAGATTTCAACGATTCCAATACATGTGATAGCAATACATGATCCTAAATAATAGTAACAATCACAATGACAGCAATAATAATAATAATAAAAAAGATATTTATATTTAGTGAAACTCACCTTGTGAAGATGATATGCTTGTTTGGATGAATGTAAAGCGGCTAAAAGCGCGGTTGTATGTATTTGTACGGATGGGGGAGTCGGTAATATGAGCAGTTGCGATGCTACCTCGATAGTTGTTGCTTTCAGTGGTAACTTGTTCTCGTCATTAGAGGGTACATTGAAAGATAATTCCAAAACTTCTAACATACCTGCGATCATCCTAAAATTAATATACTTCAAATAATATCATTCTTCATAGGAAGTTTTCTGTAATATTCTATATAGTATATAGTGTATTTTACACGAAATTTTATATATATATATATCTAATTCGAAAGTTTTTCTTACTTTAATTAATCCATAAATGATTAATTGCTTCAAGTTTTCCTTACCTATCAATATCAAGGGAATTGTCCTTTGCTGTGCTAAAGCATTATGCAATGATAAAAGATTTCATTGTACATAATTAACAGATGTATGTACATTAAAATAGAAATTGTATATATATGTATATATTTTTAATTATTATTGTATAGATACCTATCAACGGAGGACAAAGATGTAGGTGCAGATAAGGCACTATCTGTTTCGCTATTTATCGTGGTGACTGGTGCAGATGTTGATTGACCTGTCGGAACATCTTCTATTTCTTCAGGCCAGCCAAATGCGTCTTTCGTCTTACCGTATCTAAATGTAAAAACATTAATAAAGTCGAGAAAAAGAGAAAACAAGAAACAAGTGATTAATGAAAATTAATCATATATCATAACAATACTTTGTCGTTACAGGTTTTTTACATACATCTTAATACAATCCACCATAATGACACCTTCAGGATCTTGAGACGGTCCAAATGTAATAGTTAATTTTTTATCTGCCTGAAGACTTTCCTCTCGAGTCAAAGGTATGTCAAACCAACGGCTTCTACTTAAAGTTGTGCGAATACTTCTACCAAACACCTGTAAATAGAGTATTTTATATATATATACAAATGAAGCATTGAGCAAAGTTGAAGATCGAATTAGATTTACCTCGATGTAAACTGGTGCTCTTTGAACGTCTTGATTTCCGAGTAATACTCGAATTCCCGTCATAACCAAAACAGCGTCATTATTAGTAACTTCAACAATGAATCCCATTGCTTTTGTAGAAACAACATACATTCCAGTTGTGTTGAGCCTATGTTTAATTTGGGCAACGTTGTAAATTTGTAGCAAGTCATTACCGCCGAATTCCACATCATTCATCACTTGGCAATGTTCGAAAAAGTCAATAGGAAAAGTGACGGATCCTGTTGGTTTTCCCGTTTTGATGGTTTTCTTTTTTCGAGCCGGCTTAACCGTGGCCATCGTACCTACTGGTTGAACAGTAGGAGACATCCAATAGCCAGTTTGTTCCATTCCAGCCATATAAATTCTCAAACTTCCATCTTCACATAATAGAATTAAAGTCGTGCGATGCTCGGCGTTTGAACTCGGATGTCTTATGACAACCATGTCCATTATTTTGGCCTTAGCAGGAATAGCTTTAATTTCTTGAATCATTATTGTATCAGGTTTAATCATTAATATTACAGGATTATTACTCGTCTCTAAAATTGAGCAAATCAATCCAGGATGATTGGGTACTTCACTCCATTGACATAATGGTTGTGGTTGATTGTTATTTGATTTGTTCCCATTCGAACTTTTGTTACCAGTAAGATTAATTTGAAAAACAGTTGTTACGTCAGTTTCCATGTATTTAAGAGGCGCTATGAAACTTTTACCACATGCGTAACTGAAGAAGAGTAATTGTAAAGCATGCGAATAATAAATCGACACACCTCCACCGCCAACTTGGCCATTATCTCTTATTTCTGGATGATACACGTCGAGAGTATTCGTTACATAGAAAGGTCCGTACTTTGCTGAGCTTACCTCATCCATCGCTTGACCATAAATATAACCGGCCGAAGATATTATCAACAAATAAAATACACCATCCTCTGCATGCATAAATGTACAATCTCTTATCTTTCCGGTAGGCACTAAAAAATAATATTGAGGACAAAGAGCGTCTTTTCCAAGATCGTAAATCTTTACGAAGTCTACGGTGACCAGAGCAAGTTGAGTTTGAGATCCAGGCAGCCAAATTGCTTTTATAATAAAATTGCCGGTTTCCAATTGAGGATACAGAACCAAATGATCTGACACAGTTCCAGAAGTATTAAAAGTTAATACGTGACAATCTTTAAAACCACAGACTGCTAAGAAATCTTCATTCCATTGGTTTCCAGTTACAGATAATACAGTGAAGGGTACCGGAGCAGAAGCAAGTCTCGTTAATGTTAATTTTCTCTTCGACGAATCAGGTTGTTTCAACAATGCGCCCAACTGTAACACTGTTATTTTTCCTTTCTCGTGTGAGACCGCTATAGAAAGGAAAAGAATATGTATGTTATACACGCATTATAGTAAAATAAATTAATCAATAAATACATCATCAAGCGATACATGAAAGATCGAAATAAAATGCGAAAACATGGATACAAAATCACTCACCCAAATGTTGTCTTTTACCATGTGGAGACGATAGACAACACATTGCAACACGACGTATCATATGTGCAGATAGTAATTGTCTAATAGTTTGTCCTTGTTCTCCCGAGTAATTCATTCGAACATTTTCAAATGCTCCTTCTTGGGATCCCAATGTGGGAAGCTGAAATTAACATCACACAATAATGTAATTTTGTTAATTCCACCATTATAGACAACAATTCCTTTGCCATTGCCACAAACAAACGCACATACCATTAATTGATCGGTATATTCAAACTTTTTATCCACCGTGTGCAATTGTTTAAGTGCCATTTGAGCGCGTGCATGACAACCAATTGCCGAGTTTTTTCTACACGATGCATCTACTGCCGGTAGTAAAGCACGCGTCAGATCTACCAACGACGATACCAAACCACTTTTCCAAAGACAACCTTGTATCCAATCCTTCGATGTTTCTGTTCAATAAGATAACAACCAGGTTAATGAGAATTCAAAGCAAATAAAAGAATTCTCCGATCGAACAAAAAATGAGTACAAGCGAAAATAATTACCTAATTGTTTGGCCAAATACGCATGTCTCTGTTTGTCGCGTCCTTGTCTCTCTTGTTTGTCAGACAAATATAAAGGGCTCGAAGTTCTTCGTCGTAAACTGCTTGTGAGGAGTAGATCTCGATTCTCAATAGACGTACCAAGCGTATTCCCGTAACTTGTACTAGCAACGCCGGTCGAAATGCTGGTCGATGCAGCTATATTTCCAGAACCGACAGCAGTTGTGTTAGTCTGATGTTCCGATGATTGAGGACTTCGTTTAGTTAAAGCTTGACAAAAACCGTCATTTTTTGCACCGCAGTCACAAAAGAAATTTCCATATTTCGCATATGTAACATCATGTCCGCGATGACAAACGCGAGCACATACTGTGCAGACTCCAACTCCGTTTACCATGTTGCAGGTGTGACAGTGATACCAATGTTGATTCATGAACTCCTTTAGCGTGATGGTGAACGTACATAACTTGTTACAAAGACTATCGTCATCAGAATCGTCAGCCGCACTATCTTCATCTTCGTGTGGAATATCATCTATCCAATCGCTATCATTCACATCATTAACCGGAGTAGCACCTTCCCATGGTGGACTAGTTGCTCGATCTTGTGATTGCATTAATTGAGGACAAATTGCACTTACTACATCTGCTACATAATTCAGTATACAACAGCCAGCTTCGACGAATGGTAACGGTTTATCTAAACTTTGAAGATCTTTATTCATCAATTGTTCCTTGCAAAGTTCAATCCATTCGATTGCGGCTTTAAATAGTAAAGTGTGTCCTTTCTCGGAACCAGCGTCGGCTAATGTAGACATAACGTTCATTAAATCGGAGAATCCGTTGCCCTCAATCGTTGGAGAAAGAATGTGATAAGCTAATGGTATGAGGGCTCGAAGAATAGTAACAGGTACGCCTTCATCGACGCTGCTTTTCTCTTTAACTATATAATTTGTAAGCGCTCGTAAAAGCCGACTATTTTCATGCATCGAATGTTGCTGTTGAAGCTGCTGTTGTTGTTGTTGTTGATCATCAGTGATACTTGTCGATTGGTTATTGCTAGCTGAATCGTTTGACAGCGAAATTAACCATCGATCTTGTTCATTATTCGGTACATTAGCAACCTCGTCCGATTTCGGGGCATCTTCGGTTGTATTAGCAACGGCAACCAGCGCATTTGTAGTTACCATCGTTGGTGTTTGTACGTTTGTCAACGATGCATTTGGAGAAATACTCGTTGCTCCTAAAATAATTTGTTTCAACCATATTTGCAATTTTTCTGGCTCTACATGAGCCAAATTCGATACGGATCCACAAAGACGTTCTAATGACCCGTCACTGCCTTTCTCAGCTGTTTTGAACAATGTGTTGAAAAATCTTAAAACGTGGGTGGCAAATTGTTGTGAAGATTGTGAAGATGTTATACATAACAATACAGAAACAAGAGATCGATTGGTGTTTGGTGCAAAGAACAAATCTAATGCTTTACATCCAACCGGTTTTTCTAATAGTTGTTCCCAATATTTAATACATCGTTTCATGATTTTTTCATTAACTGTAATATTGACGGGATCTTGGGTGTCATTCGTATATTCGATTATCAAATTATATGTACGGTGCAATACAAAAAGATGTTCTCGTAATTGTCGTGCTTCACTATCGCTATCACCTAGCAGTTTTGTCAAAGCCTTGTTAGTCATATCTTGAAGATAATCTGTGCGAGCATCCATAGACAGTGCAATAAGAATATCCAGTGCTTGATTATGTACGTCCGTATTTTCTGGTGCTGTTGTAGGAGTTACATATTCTACTATAAATGTAACTAAATTGCGCAACAACTTTTTCAAAGACGGATTAATAGAAAACGTCGAATATTCAGAAAGTGAGCTGATATGTTGACACACAGTAGCCAGAATATAACTCTCCGCTGGTATAACGTCATTCGTATAAGTGTTCCAAGGAATATGGACAACACTGATAGATTTCCATTTATCTATGACAGATTTTGCAGAATTTGGTAAAAACGAGATCAAGGACGCTTCAGTTGACCAATTTGCACTTGCCATTGCAATGATATCGTCGAGTATAGAATAATCTCGAGGACCGTATTTACCATCTACTTCGAAAGATTCGAGCATCTCGTGCAATATATTTGATCGACACGAGTATAGGATCGATTCTGTTAATGAAAGAACATGTGGTAGTATACTGATCATCATTTTATTTGCATTCGTAGTTCCGGATTCTGAACTTTGTGTGTTTCTGTACAAAGAATAAATTTGAGTTTAAGACACGCCAATAATACTTGAAATTAAATAAAGAAAAAGGTGTAACAAATATAGGTTCAACAGGTGTATCGTCAGAGAATATAATCAATTTAACTTACTTTGAACTCTCGATAGTTTCGTTTTGACTCTTTGATAGACTTTCGTAAAAAAGAATTTGTAATTTGCCAATAACTGCAGCCAAAATACACAATGAACTAAGTTTAGGTAATGCATTTTTCGGTATTATTTTATTGTTATAGTTAGTTTCTGGTTTCAATGCCGTAATGCAATTTTTTGCGACTGTAACATCGTATTTGAGGGAGTTTACAGTAGATGATACCGTTTTCAAAAGATTTCTCGCATATTGTGCATACATTCCTTGTCTGATTAGACAATCCTGTTAGTAGAAATAACGACAATTTTATAAATTTAATTGACTTAATCGACTTAATCTTAATTTATGATTATTATAATAAAATTATAGATATTATGATAAAATATGATTAAAATCAAACATTACATTCATCCAACTGGTAAAAGTTTTGCATGCGGCTCTAGGTCCCCAAATTAAAGAATATAATAACATTGGTCCAGCAGGAATCTCCTCACCAAGAGCCAGTTTATCCATATATAGAGTAGATGGTGGTAACATTAGCAACAATCTGTTAACAATTCAAGGAAGGGATATTCAGTAAGTTTAAGTATGACATTCCCTTGAAAAAATATATCGTTTATTACTTACCGCCAACATATGGAAAAACAATAACGAATCGCACATAATCCTATGAAAGTGGGCGATTTATCTTTACCATCACTACTAGTCCTCTTTTGCATATCAGCTTGATTCAGTACGTTCAAAATATCTATTAGTGCATCAACCAAAAGAGGATATTTCATTTTATCTGGTGCACCCAGTATGAAATTACAAGCCTATACAATATACAATCAAAAATTATATTATAAATAGAATTAGAAACTTAACGAAGAATTGTTTTGTAGCAATTTATGAATAAATCATAATATACCAACCACCCCATCCAATTTTGGAGTATCTTGATTATTGAAATCTGTAGTAGAAAGATTGTAAAACCGAGGCTTCATTGAAAATTCATCTTGATTACCAATTTTGCGATAATTGTCTTCAATTACTGTCCATGGTGTAAAAATACGAGCCGTTTGTTTATTACCATCTTTTGCATCACAAACTAAACTCGTCGCAGAAAATAGATTCCATCGAACCTATGTGTTAATCGAACAATTTATAAATTATTAATAAATTCATATATGAACATCTCATACTTAGCTCATGATGGAAATGTACAAGATTTTTACTACCACTCAAATGTATCTTTCAATTTGGTGGCCCTGGTATCTTGTCGCGTTTTGCTCACATATAACAAACACGTCATTATTTTCGCATTTTACGCATTCACGTTATCTAACGCAATATTAATAACGTGTACTCTTTGTAACCCCGTTAAAGAACATAATGATATAAATGAAAATATATAATATGAAAATGAAAATGAAGAATGAGATGAGAATTATGATAAACGGGAAATAATACTAAATGCTTTTTATAGTAATAATATTCAAATCACCAGAATAAGTTTACTTACTTGTTCAAGTAATGCGGGTGGAGCATCATAAAGATGTTTCATCATGTATTCAAGTAGTAACAATAATCGTGACAAATGCAGTAACTGAGAATCTTTCATTGGAGTTTTAACAGCTTCGCTACAACGCACAGCACCGCTACCGGTTACAAGTAGTACTGATTTCTTTTGCATGAAATTAAGAGAGTGGAATAAAATCAAAACTAGTTGCGCATGTTCTACGTTCAAATCTGCAAATATTGATATGAAAAATGTTATATGTTCTGCCAGGCAAAATGTAAAAAAGTTTATGATTTAATTCACCTTGTATTAATAAAACGTGTTTCAGTAAAAAGAAAGAAAGATATTTCTATTTGATTAAGAAAACGAAACAGAAAGAAGCAAAATACAAAACACCATATAGATTAGGTTTAAGTAATGTTACCTGTGTATATGCTTATTATTGTTTATATATTATACGTGTATAAAAATACGTATCGTTGCTCCTTACCTTCGTTTTCTGCCTCAAATGTAGAGGGTGGATTGCACACGTTTTCTACTATAGTTGTAATCAAACGATGCCATATGCTTATACAAGCCGCTTCTTTCTCCGCTCGAGGTTTTAGTAAAAGAACCTATCATTGACAATGCCTATAATTAGTGAAAGTTATAAGATTACATGAAATCATACGCCCTATATGTAATAAAACCACACCTGTGCCAACACACTTAATGTTCTCGGATAGACTTGAAGGGGCCAAGTACATGGAGTTGTACTTTCTGTCGCAGACCATGGGTTTACACCTAAATGCTGGAGAAGGGTGTTTTGTAAACTTTCGCTCAACGTATTTTGAACAAGTAAATTATGCGTGTAAAGACTCAAAGCTTGAGAAAATTCGGAATACATAGCGCCCAGTGTGGCACCGTAGAATACCGATATAGTGCCTAAAATGGAATGCATGCTTTGTAGCAGTACTAATCATATGTATGTGTAAACACTGTATGATTATTAAACAAATATAAATACCTACCAGTCTCCGTCCTAGCAGTCTCATGATCTAAATCTCTAATTATTGCCGCTAATATAACCATCTGTTGTTCAACTAAGCCATTTACCACATATTCGCGAACGTATGAACTTCTATTGCCAATCAAATGTTGATTCATGAATTGAAAAATTTTAGTAGCCAATGATATATACTGTAATTGAGAATGAAACTAATTACTCTAATATCTCTCACTGATTTTTGCAAAATGAAAAAATCAATTCACTTACTCCATGAGGTTCACGATTATCAGGAACAATAGTAGTTACAGTTCGTTCAGCGTTGGTTTCATTGTTGGGTTCTTTTGTACCATTCGCCGGTGATCCATCAGATGGGGCAATTGTTTCCTCAAACCATAAGCCCAAAATAGGTTCGCTGTCCTCCTCTATCGACATAACAGTTTTTTCTGTATAGCGAGAAGACGCATTTACACCGTTAATCATCTGCTTATGTAAATGATAAAATTATAAAAACAACAACTTTGAAATTATGTACTTAAAATATGTATCACATGAAATATACACATGGCAAATGCACACTTTATATATATAATTTTTCTCTTAATATATTGTATTATATATATATGAAATATACTGACTATTATCTTATATCTCTTAATAATGTAGTCAAATAATAGAATAGAAAAATATTTAGGTTCTTTTCATATGATCCAATGAACAACTCTGTATTTAAATACATAAAGATATTGCCAAAAGTATAATTCGTTTTTCTTTTCCCTTTTTATTTACTTTCATTACGATTACGAAAAAAAAGTAATATAATTTCGATTTTGTGTATTGCACAATAAATATTCTTTTACCTTCATCAGTAGAATTATCTGAACAACTTAGTAAATCTTCATAGTAAGTAGTAGAATCAGATTGACTTAAAGCATCGCCTTCAAATGGATGTTTTTGTATTCTCTTCAAGGTACACGCCTACAACATAAATTGATTGAGCAGGCGTTACTAAAAATACTGTATTAATCAAAAACAAGTCGATGTGCGTTATTACTACAGACTGACCCTTCTGTAACTTATAGTGGCTAAGTAAAATAATAGATGATTAAGTGGTACAGCTTGTAGAAAAGTAACCGCCCTTTGAAGGGCGGTAGCAGTGGAAAGTATATCCAATGGAGCGGGTTCTGGCGGAGTAGAAGAATCGGCAATTGCTTCAATCGAAACATCTTCTAACAGAGCACTCATTAACGTAAGCGCATGAGAGGCTAATGCGACTGAAAGTACTCCAAAACCTTGTTGTCTGAAATACAAGAATTTTCAATTACTTTTTGATTCTAATTAATCATTAAAGTAGTAGAAAGTATTAAAGTTCAATATCCTTACATTTTCATAAGATTGACGCGAATTGTTCCATCACGTACTTTGCTAGGTGATTTACCCTTTTCCTCTTTCCCTTTATCCGTCGCACTTAAACCACTCACTGTAAGTTGAGCTTGTAAACCAGCCACCAACAACCATACTCCGATTAATAGATGATTTTGCAGAATCTATTACAAATAATCAAGTTATTTACACTGTTACATGAACAAACCAATTTTTGCATTGAGTGAAAATAATTCCTTACATGACCTCCGGCGCGTGTGCTGTTTTTAATTACGTTTGAGACTAAACCAAATATTTCGAGGCTTTTTTCAACAACGGTAATCGCCAGAGTGTCATACTCCTCTTCTGCAGTTTTAATACTTGAAGCGGTTTGCGTTCCAGCAGAGGTATTTGTACTACATTTCGGTGACACAGCATTCGTTATTCCGACAATACTTGATGCAGTCGCGTATACAATCGAGCAATATAAACAAGACATGGTCAGTAACGATAATTTTTCTAGTTTACTTGGAGTTAATGGTTCTAAGAAATACAGAGATATTACATTGTGAACGATATTAATATCGTTCGACACAGAATGTAAATTATGACGTATAGCATGTGCGTCAGAGGCATTCACGGGTAAAGTGAAACTTTTTTTATGTAAATATGCTTGATATTTGCGAGTATAACATGACAAGTGGGGAAGATTTAAACACATATCCAACAGCGTGTCTCCTACATCCATATTTCGAAGAATATTTATGTTACTTGTAACAAATGTTGTCTACAAAATAAAAATTACATTTTTAGAATAAATATATTACCTTTGTCATTAATCATAGATATATGTATATGTTACATATAAACTGACTCATAGAAGATACCTTTATGTCTGAATGAACATCATTAACAACACTGTCATTCGTAGTTTTCGTTGCACTCTCATTAGAATTTTCAACAACAACAGGCATTGACATTGTAGAACCTTGTAATGGCATAGTCAATTGTTCTAGAATACTGCCAGATAAATCGCATTGTATTCGTTCAGAATCTTTAGACGATTGAGAAGTGTCCTTCTCAGCTTCTGGGGATAACTGTGATTTAATGTCATGTGGTATGTCAGAATTTTTTATCATAGCAATCAAGGCTGCTTCTTCAGTAGATGAAAGTAAAGATTGTCCAGTACAAAGTGCAAGAATTGGAAGCAGTAGTTGTTTTGTACTTAAGACAGTAGGTGTCCCATTTCCTAACTGAACTTGATGATGAGATAATTTATCCATGAGACGAAGAAGCAAAACTCTACATGCTTGACAAACTATAGATATTTGACTTTTGGAAACTGAAAAACCACAAAGAATTAGTCAAGAAATATATACAATTCGGTAAAAAACTGTCTCTTACAAAGACAAAACAAAAATTCAAAACTTACATGTATTGATGCAACTACAGAAATAATCTGCTGCAAGAATTGCCACAGATGTATAAAAGGTATCATACAGCTCTCCTTTACAGAGGAAGTCATATTCGCTAAAAATTATAAGAAAGATAAATAAAACTATATGAGTAAACGATTAAAATTAATAACTAAAAAAATAAAATATTTTTCAGGGTTGTCATTGGAAACATACGACCCTCTCACTCTCTCTCTCTCTCTCTCTCTCTCTCTCTCTCTCTCTCTCTCTCCCTCTCACTCCGAGGATTACAATCAAAATAATTTCTTGTACCTAAATCGTTTTAATTTAAAAACGTTACGAGTCTTACCGTATAACAATGCTTTTTGCCAATTCCAAGATATCATTTTTATCGAATGATCCTTGTGATATTGCTAATAATGGTTTCGTTACTGCTGACCATGAATAGCTACCACGAATCTTGGTCGCCATTTTTGAAACTGTTCGACTTTGTTCGAACCTATCTTCTCTTTTTCCACAGCAGTACTTTAACTATATACGTTTACATATTTGTACATGTATCTATAAACGTTTATTTTACGTATTATGCCTCTGCGTCCACTCTGAATGTTTCTTCTTCTTCTTCTTCTTTCTATTTCTCCTCCTCCTCTTCTTTTTCGATATACTTATACTTGCGCAATTTTTAAACTGCACATACATTTACGTAGAATTCTGTTCAAGCTTTCACATACGCACGCGTACATAATATTTACTCTAAAAAACAAGGAAAAAAAAGAGATTAGAATAGTTAAGAAAAACGAAGAACAGACAGGAAAATAAATCAAGTCTAAAGAAAAAGGAATAAAGAAGAAGCAATATTCGATTTCATATATAAACAGATTTGATTCCGCTAATAAGATTTTTTGAAGATTTTTAGACACTTTTCATATCATGCAATGTGTACGAACTTAGAGATTTGCGTATTGGACTTAAGGTTTCCACATACATCTTTTTTCTTATATTACATTGACTTACCTGTATTCCTTATGAACTATGGCAGTCATAATTACATCTTTAGATATGCCGACAACATATACTAACGACAAACGAATACGATAATAGAAATGTGTATGAAACTTCATTTATTAAAATTGATTTTAAGGTTTCAAAGAATATTGTCGTAGACATAAGGATTGATATGATATAAAGATCATCTTTGTTTCTAAATGAAAGAAAACTTATTTTAAAATTTGTCTTATATTTCAAAAGTACTGGAATAGTGATATACGAAACACGACGGAGCAAAGTATGATGTCCCAAAGTAATTGAAGGCGATAGATGACACGTTTTTGTAAAAAGTATATTTTTTCAGCATAATAACAATGAATACATACAATCAGTTAACTATACTAATGGGAAGAAGCAGATTTTAACTTACAATTAGCTTAAATTTTTGCAAATCATGTTTATATAATACATAAGTAGCATGTATTACTTTAATTACTTGTTTAGTTCATGGATAATGCTAAACGAGGTTTGTTTTTCCTGTCTACAAAATTTCATACATATTACACCAAATGAAAGTAAAATAAGTTCAAGTAAGTTTATTATTACTAAATATATTAATAACAATACTGTCGATGGAAAAGAAATATTGCAGTGATAAATTAAAGCGAGGATACTGATTGACCTAGATGCACCTAAAGCTATATGTTTATTAAACTAAAATGGAAAAATCTTAAATTTCAAGTCCTCTATTTCAAAATCCATTTTAAAGTCTGGCTAATTCTCTGATTTCGCTATATCTTTTTCACCAACAAGATATTTATAATTATCAAAATGCAGTCAAGAGATTAAAAGAATTCCATACACATGGTGCACAAACATACGCGCATAAATCTATATATTATTATCGCACCTTTTTTAAGCTTAAGTAAACGATCAATTTAGATCTCTTTTCTTCAATTAGACGATCATTTATTCATACACTATGTTCAACAGTAATTATTATATTTATGAACTAGAAGGATAAATAATAAATCACGAACGCATAACAAAATATTGTTCGCGCTTTACAGGCAATGTACAAGGATGTCGTCGTATTAAAACTTTATAAATACGAAAAATAGCAGAATATTAAAGCTGTACGATATTACTATCATTGCAGATGTGTAAGTTCGTAGAAGGTTCTCTCGTGCTACCCCTAACCAAAGCTTCGTGGTACTCAACAAAAGTTTTCTTTGACAACGTTTACCGTGTATCGATGTTATTTGTTACTAAAATACCAGATCTCTAAAATTCGGATTTACATTGATAAATACAAACGTAGTACATTAACTTTTGCTCCTTAGATTTTATAACTCTAAGTTGTTGTAATCATATATGGAAATTCAACAGAATTAAAACGATTTCATACAATCTTTGATCAACAGCTGAATACTCGCTTACCAAAATTTGACTACTGGCAGTATTGTTGGAAGTACGTCGATTGAAAGAAGCTAATAATAAGACCGTCCTAATGACATTTTCTTTATATTTTTATCAACTTGGTACTCGTTGTCAATATACTCATTGAGTCGCTCGATTATAGGCAATTAGAAGCTATTTTCGATTCATAATATTGCTTTTTTCACCTCGATTTTTTCAATTATAATCGTATTACATTAAATTTTAACATAATGATCAATGTACCTATACTATTGATTGAAACTATGAAGTAAATCCAATTTAAAAAAAGCATCGTTTTTTGACAAATTTACGATATTATTTGCTACGTATCTAAGAACGAAATGTAACCTTGTTGGTATATTTAATTTTCTTGAGCACTATGATTTTATTTGATAATAACTACTTTCGCTCAAGCAAAAATAAAAATATCAAATAAATCGTAACATCTAGAAAATTGAAGAAAGAGTTTTAACGATTACTGTTAACTTTTGTTTGCATAGAAATAAAATCAATGAGCAAATAAAATCTCCGTGTATCGTAGCATATATATATTCACGTATAGATCCGTGATGTATCTGTTTGTTCGCAAATCATGAAACAAGTATTCAGTATACTTTCGAGACCCGGAAGATATGTATGCATATGTATACATAAGGAGCAAGCAATTAGGCATGTTTCTCCTTCTATTAGGTATACTTATTGTTAGATATTGAATATATATTAACCCTTCGTAGATAAACATCTCTTTTTACAATCTGTAGGGCCGTTTAACTAGGTCGTTCATATTCAAGTTAAATTTCCTAACCAATCTATTCTTTCAAAAAAATTTTTTAAATTTCACAATTACTTATCAATGTTTCTATTACGCTATACAAATTGTTTTCGTCAAGCTAAACACTTGAAAAATTTGTCAATAAAAATAAAAATTTGGAGGAGCTACAACGACTCAGTTTCCCAACGAAGGGTTAATTTTACAAAAAGATATCATCTAATATTTATAAGAAAAAGCCTTATATATCAATAACTTTCAGTTCCAAACTAACTCTAAGAAACTCATTGAATTTATGGTAAACGTTGATGTTTTAAGTGCGGACGATACACTCAATAAAAATTTCGTCAACGAAGCATACAATATAATTGTGAAGAATTTACGTATATCAGACCTCTTCATCGCGTGTGCCGATGAGCTATGGAATTCTAGATCGTGTTTTAGTGTAGAGGAACACTGGTACGTATAAGGCATCTATCGTTAATAACAATATTTTTCTCAAAGGTCCTCGATTTCGCTACAAGTGATAAAGAACTACACAGCCTCAAAGGTTCCGCCATTAAACAGATCTGATTTACAGAATAAAGCTATCATTTATATAAATAAGCGTATGTTATCATGTTAAAAAAGGGAAATAATCGAAGAATATACAAACTTGTCCCAAAAGAAAAACAGTCCACAAATTAATCATTTTAAATGAAGTTGTACATTTTCATTTTGGTGCCCATTTAAACATTCAGTGAAAAAAAATCATGGAAAATTATACGAGAATTGAATAATTCTTTTGCCATCTTTAGTTATGTCGTATGTAAGTGGACACGTTATAAATAAATAAATACATAAATAACTAAACATTATCGAAAAACGAAATTATTGTTTACACATTAAATTGTAGCAAACAAGTTTTTTTTACCCTGCTCTCATCAAGTATTACAAGTTTGCAAATTTTTAAAACATTTTCACTTTTTAACACGTTGTATACAATATTCATATACTATTGTCACGAAGAGAAAATATTCTCAAATTGAACGTACACATTTAATGAGCAGTATGTATGAGCATGTAGATAATAATACACGGATTTAGGATTTTGTATTTAATTTGTACTCTATCCAATCCGTAATCTACAGTTTTCAATATCTTGTCTGTTTACTTATTGTAATTTGTATAAGCCAAAAACGAATCGCTGCAAGCGAATAATATATTATTTTTCCTTTAATATAGTACAAATAGATAATACTTATAACATATTCATGATAATCAGTATGTTTTACTTGACAAGAAATCGGTTGTGGTACGTACAATGTACAAAAAATGTCAAATTCTGTATACTGCTCATATATGTATATATGTATATATAAGAGTATAATACACAGCATATCGATTTTTTGCTCTTCACCATTCCTATTTATGAAATATCAAGTTCTTTCAGATCATCAAATTTTATGCGAATCACATAATTATGTAAAAGTACCCGCACATGCCTGTTCTACGAGATTTGCACGCTAGTTTTAAAATGAAAATTTATTGTGTTTTTTGTCATTATTTCTACCTTCTTTTTTTGCTTGCGGGAATAGACAAACAAATAAATAAGTAAATATAATAAAAATAAATAATGGAATATAATTATTGACTAATTTTCGTTTACAAACATTTTCCATTGATATATATATGTATATATATCCATATAGATCCATATATATCCATAAAGATTGAAATATGCTTACAATACATACATACATATATGTATAAGCATATTTCAATCTCTTTGGTTTGTCATTGCGTGTGTATTATGTAATTTTCTTTCGTAAACTTTAGTCAAGTTACATGAAATAACAAGAAAAAGATGAGAGAAATCAAATCTGATTAATGCCCATCCCATCCGCGCGTGCAAACGCAGAAAAGGCAATTCGGTCGTCTATATTATTGCGTAGAACTAACGGAAGAATGATCACTGTCCGTTGATGCTGTATCCGAAAGCGGTACAGATGATGATGCTGGTGGTGGCGAATCAGATGCAATGTAATGGTCACGAAAAACTTTTATGGATGGTTGTCGCTGAGATGATAAAGTGATATTTACATTTTCGGGTAAAGGGGGTAACACGTTAGTTTGAAATTGTCCGGATATATTACCAACAGGTTGATAATTGGCTACTACGATGATTTTTCCGCTTCTACTACGTGCTTTTCCAACCCCGAAATAACGACTGCTTGCCCAAATTACTTGCGTAAAATGACCTGTAATACATGATATTTATAATAACCAATTAATTGTCTGAGAAGATGGTATCTATAATTTACATTGTTATATTATACTGCCTTAAGAAGATACCTGCGTTTACATTAGCATGAAGAATATCCGGTTCTTTTAAAAAGTCATATTGTTTCACCGCTGAATACCAATACGATGCAACATCTTGCCCAGTTACATCGGTAGGGACAGCACCACCAGGTCGACAATAAAGATTTTGTCCAACTTCTCGATCGTTTCTATAGTAAAATGTGTTGGTGTGTGCTAAATGATTGGCCCATGTTTGTGCATACTCACACAACTGCAAAAGAATATTAAATTTCAGATTGATGACAGACATCAATTCATCCAATATAAATATGTGTATGTATGCATATGCAATGCGTACGTAATACGGTAGGTTCTATGTATACATGTACAAGTGTGTGTTTCTTTTCTTCTATTTTTACCTGCCTCTATTTTTCGTTTCTCTTTGTTAGTAAAAAACTTTGTTTTTTGATATATTAAAAGAACATTATTCCTACCTGCGGTGACATGGTTAAGGGTGGAGCATTGTGTCTTTGTCGATAAACATTGTGCCAGCATAAACATTCCGTTATAAATTCGCTATCTCGCCAGTCAGTCTCCAAATCGTTACTATCATGTGCGATACTCATCGGCCTGTTACTCAGGATCTGTGTTGTGTCGACAAAAAAAGAGCAGGGGCAGTAAAAATGTGCCATTTTGATAAACTAACCACATAGGCTTGTTCGTCTCGTTCTGGGTTAGTATCCTAAGCATTTGACCTAGATCGTTGAAAGATTTCGTTCTCTCACCTTTTTTAACAGCTTCGGTCGATTGTCAAGCTGATGAATTTGATCATTATTCAAAACCGAAGATGAAGAAGTCGATTCGCAGGTATCTGAAATTCGATTTGCTTTATATAATTTCGATTGTTCCACTCTTTTTCGGAGATTTTCCAACGCTCTTGCCTCTTCCCTCTTTCTAGAAGGAGGCCAATTCGCATTTGAAGTATGAATCATACTGATACCGACGGATGACGTATCCTAAAACATGAAAGAACTAAGTATTATCAGTCTCTGAAAGTTCTGTCATTTGTTTCCGGGTTTCGTTCGTTTCATTCTCATTTAAAATAAATATTATATAGTCTTCTTTTCTTTCCTTCTTAACCCTTTTTTACGAATCGCCTTCCACTTCCTTTCGTGCTTCAAATTAAATACCGATTGTTGAAATTATTACCACAAGTTGAAATTATTAGCCAAATACAAGATAAAATATATGGACCATGCGATAAATATGGTTTCGCGAAAATATCAAATTTTCTTATATTACATATTATATGGAATATTCTATCTAATATATGTTTTCTTTTCTTTAAGTTGACAATCCGTCAAATAAATGCAACATGAACGAATGTGAAATAATTTGGGAAGAAAATTTAGCAAACTATACCTATCTTTTTTTTAAAGATTCAAGGAACACTCCGATTATGTATCATTCAATAACGTGTCGACTGTCATCAGTTGCATTGATGCATTCATTCGCCGCATTTTTCGTATTTGGTATATTGATCAAATCGTTATATACTTTACGTAGAGAACAACAAACGAAGAAAAAGAAATAAAATACACCACCTTTTGATTATTGCCATTAGTAAAAGTAAAATCTGCCAAATGAGCCGTTTGACTAAGTAAACGACGGCTAGCGGGACATCGATTGCGATTTATCATTTCTTTTTGAATAGCGTATTCGATGAAATAACTTTCAATTTCGATGTTATCGCGATGGGATGGCGATAAAAGTTCCGTAGTTTCTTCCGCAGTATCAAAAGTGCGATTCACTTCGCGTAACTCCATAACGAGATAACTTTCAGATTTCCTGCAATCGACTGCAATATTACTCGATTACCGGCTGTCTACCGTCTGCTGCTGAGCTACCACTTTCAACCACCACGATTCACCTGATCCATCGGTATTCCCTACCCCTTTTTTCCTTCCTTCCTCAATTTATAGAAACTACCTTTGCGTCGTCGAGCTCTTGTCTAGCCCTACCTACTCATGCGCATCTTCAACCTAACTATATCTACAAATTTCCGCACTGTTCCACATACGGGGTGGTGTCCTTTCGCAACTCACCAAAATTCGACATACACGCATGTACGTTGCGACATCACTGCAGTCTCTCGATATTCTTTTAGCACATTGTCTGTCACGGTGACCATCGGTAACTCACGAGTTTTACTAAATTTTGTAGAATGGTTAAAATAAAATAAATTTCATGAATTAAAGAATTGTCAACAATGTGAATAACTTAAATAACGTTGTCAGAAAAAAGTACGTAAATAAAGTGTAATATTTTGCAAAAATTAAATATATAGTATAGTATATCTAAATCCATCATTGTGTCAGGACGTATATAAAATTCGCGTAGCAGTCCAAGTAGTACAAGTTTTGATTAGAGAATATGCTTAGTTAAAGAAAAGAAGAGGGGGATTGGGTGTTAGAGATTTTGTACATTAATATTAAAAAAATTAAATCTGACAAATAGTTTTCTGTATTTTACATAGAGGGGTAAAAACTTTTTAACATATTTCTCTGCCTGATGAATATTTTACAGTACAATAATTTCATATGCCAGGTTTTTTAATTCTGTCAGGATATCTGATTTATTGAGGATGTCATTTCATTCAAGCTGCAGCCCCACAGATAAAAATCTGAAACATTTAGGTCATGAAAAGTTGATAACCATTTAATGTGCCCATATAACAAAATAGGTCTGTTAGGAAATATTTTAAAAAAATTACTATTGAGTATTTTGTATATATAGGAATAGCTATTAAAACAAAACACAGTTTAATTTTAGTAAATTAAATCCATTTACCATTCTTCTCTCACCATTTATGTTTATTTGTCACAGTTTAACTTTCAGTATTTTCGAAGAAATGAATACTTAATTTTTTTAGTAGATATTCTGCATCATTTTTAATCTTAACTAGTACAATCAAAATTTAATATAAACATAACCTAATATAACCTAGTCATAGCACAAACACACAATTTTTATCTAACTCAACATTATTAAAGTAAATCCAATTGAAACACAATCTAATATAATTTAACCTAATCTGGCTTACTTAACCTCTATGCTGCATAATTAATTTCTCCAATTATTTTTTAGTAGTATCAATTTTAAAAGAAAAAAATTCTTCAATTTTAAACTGCTTTTTTTCATTTCTTGTGGTATTAACATATATTGTTGTTAATTCACATAATAAAAGAGAATAACTTTTAACAGCAAATAGATTAGATCAGAATCTTCTAATGGACACGTACACAGAACTGTTCATCTGTAATCGAATATCTCAGCCTAAAGATTCAAGTTTAAAGACACGTTCAAACTTGACCTAAATTATTGGTATTTTTTGTCTGTTTTAATTATAGATCAGATTTATAATATAATATAATATAACTTTATAAATTATATTATATAAATTTATTTATATTTTATAAATAAATATAAATATAAATTATATTATATATATTTATAATATAACTGAATTTAATTTACAAAAGTTTGACGTCTATTTATTGAGATTTAGATAATTATACAGAATAATTATTTTGAAAGATAAGATCAATTTACGTACATGGTGAAGTCACAGGCCATCTGTGTGACTCGCTTGTTTTGATGTTAGAAGGATATGCATCAGACCAAACTTGCTTGGTTTTAAGAGAGCCATGATTTGTTGTTAATAGCTTTTTCATATGTGGAGATGTAGAAGAGGTATCGAGATCAACTCTACTTTTTATACGTAACATGCTTTTTTATTTAAAAATATAATGTTTAAATATTTTGTGTAAGCAGATCGCAAAAGGACATAATTTGAAGTTTCTGTAAAATACTAAGATTTGTATATTCAGGAAGATAAGATACGCATAAGATACGTACTCTTCGACGTTCAGCTATGCTGACGATTATACAAAGAATATTTTCTTTTGTTTTACAGGCGTATTGATTCTATAGTCTTCACTAACAAAAAATTTTCATATAATACTTGTTTTTATATTGTGAAATTTTACATACATGTTTAACATAAATTATTATAAGATACATTTGCATAATTCCGGAATTTTTAATTCATGTGCACATTTAAGTCGATATCATGCCATACATTCATACATAATGTAAAAGTATGTATTAAGTACCGATTCAAATACGCGTCGCACATAAATAGTGAATATGTAAGAACTGCACGCGCAGGATCAGATAAGAATAGTAAAGTGTAGAGCAGCTGCTGGTAAAGTGTAGAATTATACATTTGTTCATGTTGATCATAGACGAAACCATAAAGCGGTTTGGTTGCCACCAGAGAACTTTAATCCTTTCGCTACGGATAGATTCTCCGGCGCGGCACTCCCGCTGAACGAGCCGCCGCGCCAAAACAATGCGCGGTACGCGAGAAAGATCGTCAGCGGCCGCGTTTATGCCTCACTGCAAACCGAGCTGCTCTGACGGTATTTTTCGAAGAAAAAACTTTCCTCAAAACAGGGATTTTATATCATTTATAACTTCTTAACATACTCACTTTTAATTACAATTTGGAAACAAATAACATTACAGAATATAATAATATGATATAATATAATATAATTGTATGATACTAATAGTATTGCGTGTGGTATTTTTCGAAACATGGTGTAACACTATGGCCAACATCGCAAATCTGGCATTGGTATCACGATTCGCTCCACAGTTCCCATCAATCGATTATAATCGACAACATATTTAATCTTTTTTTGCATGCGATAATGACGTTTCGTGTAAACAAATTCTTCATTGTGAAAAGAGGATAACATATACACTGCCCTCTTGTCACACCATTTTATTGTTAATAAAAGGCTTAAGGATGTACAATATTCGTCGTATGTACAATACGCGGCATCCTATGCAGAGCAACTATAGTTGCCCGTAATACGTCAGTGGCATCTAACGCAGAGCGACTATAGTCGCTCGTAGTATGTCAGTGGCATTTTGTAGTCGCCCCTAGTAGCGAAAGGGTTAAATATCATGGAGGGAAGGGTGAGTATACGATACACTGTTGTCACTCCTATCTGTTATCGCGCACGCGGATTTCCACTGAAGTGAATGGCCGTGTAGTATACGATATGGGTCGAGATGTTGTTGACATAGAAAGAATGGCATGCGTGGAAAAGAAAAAGAGTCGGATTGATCAAAAGAAACATATCAATGAAACAATACTAATGCAATGACGAAATTTTCATTTTTCATTTCTATTGAATTTATCAGTATAATTATGAAATTTCCCTGATTAAACTAAGACAAAACACGATATAATTTAGAACATATTTGCTTATTTAATAAATGATAATAATTTATTCTTTTTCGTCTATTATATGAGTTAATGTGATTTAAACCATGTCGTGTCTGATCCTATTTTAATCAGTCAAACCTCACAAATACGTTAGTAAAAAAATAGGAAATAAAGAAGTTTCATTATTGAGTTAGTAATATCTCCTCGATATTTGAATTCGGATCAGTTACAATAGTCAACTGACGAGCTGCGGGGCATGTCAGAGGGAACACTCTACTTAGTAGTTGGGCATTTACGGTGTTGTATAGGTCATTTAGGGCATTTATCCAACCTTACCTGGATGTTTCACAACAGAAATTTCAGACTTCGAATTAAACCTGAATTAAAACTTTCAACTTTGAATTAAACAAGAGCTTTGTAAAACTTCTTAAATTTTGATCTTTAAGAACTGTGTAAATTATTAGAATCTTTAAACTTTGTATTTATAAATAAATATTGTATATTCATTAAATATATTCAGCGTTAACAAATTACTTTTATTAATTTGATTTTAGTGTCATTATCTTTTTTTAGTTTAGTTTTCGTGTATATATTACTGATTAAAGTGTTTGACATGACAAATAAAAAGAAGACATCAAAGTATCAAGTACTATAGTTGTTGCTATAAAATACAACGTAGATAAATTAACGATTCATAGGATAAAGAGGAACGCTGCGAAAATTCTAGAATTTGCAGACAAAAGTAGGATACAGAAAAGAAGGCAGAGGATAAGAAAACCTTTATATGAGGAACTAGATCAACACTTACTGACGTGGTTCAAAGAGAAGAAGACCTCTGGAGATCATTTATCGGACGCCTTGCTTTTTAAAAAGGCTACCGAATTGAGAGACAATATGGGGTCATGTTCTAGTTTTAAAGTAAGCGATGGCTGGTTAGCGGGGTTTAAAAACGCCATAACATACGTCTAATGCGAACCAATGGAAGGAATGTTATTGCTAATGAAGAAGGAGCTAACAAATTTATTAAGGACTTTGAAAAATTAATGAAGAGAGAAGATATTACGAAAGAAATCATATACAACGTGGGTAACACCTTTCTTTTATGGAAAACTCTTCCCTCAAAGATACTGGCGCAAACCAAAATAAAGAAATATCCGTAAAAGAATATAAGAGCCATAAAGACAGTTTTAAATTTGTATTATATGCAAATGCGTCTGGAACGCATAAATTGATGCCTTTAGTTATTAACAGAGCCTTGAAAGATCATAAAAATAAGCTTCCAGTTACTTTTAGGTCACAAACTTGTTTCAACTCAATGACTGTGTTAAGGTATAGAGAGGATTTGGAAAAACAAAAAATTTTAAATTTATTTACAAATTATTTAGCTCTACATGCGTGTTACTCTCTGAAGGACTCGATAACCTACTCGCTTGCTTGTTTGTTTTCTTCTGATCGCTTCTAATAACCTCTAACCGCTTTTAATCGCTTTTGATTGCTTTTGTCTCAACTGAGATCTGGACGTCCTTCAACGCTCACATACACTTTCACACGTGCAGTATAAATGTACCATCTATTTAACAGACTGAATCATTATTTGATGATTAATACAAGAATAATTTTAAGCCTAGTGTACGAGTCCATCAAGCGAAAAATTTGATAATTGGGATAATTTTATTATTGAATCTTTGCTTAGGACATAAAATCTCAACGGAAATACTGGATTGCGAAAACTTTAAAGTAATCTATCTATTCAAATATTCTCATACAAACCATGAGCCAAGATATAATAGCCAAGCTAAAAAAACTTTATCACCATAAAACATTACGAAAAGCTACAATATATGGCGGAATGGACGAATTCCATGCACGTTATTTAATCAAAGATTGTATAGAATTGTTAGACGAGTCATGGACAGAGGTAACAGTAAAAAATATTAGAGATGCTTGGAGAGAGATTATACCGCACCAATATTTACCATTGTGATCTGCAACATGATATAAGCGTTATTACTGGTGAAAGATTCTTAGCAGAGGAAGTAATATAATTTATGTCAGACTGTCAAAAAGCTGAAAGTAGAAGCGTATTTGTAAAGGAGGAAAAGGAAGACCAGTATGAAAATGCAATAGAAGAACAGTACAAAATCAAAGAATATAAAGAAATCGGAGCTGTATAATAATAGAAACGATGATCTGGAGTATTTATTTCAACGTTTACATGTATATGTATTAAGGGAAGCGCCTTTTATTCAACGAATATTTCAAGTTCTTAAAAATCATTTTTTAGGTAATTTTTACATTAATTATAATTATGATTATAATTTTATAGAAAATTATAAACATAATTTTCATTTTAATAATTACTTTTAATTTTTAGGTACAAATAAGTAGAATAAGAACATTGACAGAAGAAATTGTAAATACATAAGTTTTTGCACACTATTTACTTGAAAATTAATACCAGAAACTACGCAACAATCTTATATTATACCTTAATTCATTCCGCAATTTTTTAAATAAACCTTATAAATTATACCTATCTTTATGATCTAGCGCGACTCACTGCATTGATGACCGTCCTTTTTAGAACCCGAATTGTCATTCGAACAAATCCGATAATTGTGGGTTGGCTATCTGCAAGCTGAATGCCTCCCTGGCATTATCGAAAATCCGCCTTTGTGCAGGATAAATGCCTCTCCGGGGAATGATGGGAACAGACTTAGGCTTCCTTGGAGACATTGGCGTGTGAACAGGGTCCTATCCGCTTCTCTGCTCCTGCAACGTGTACGATAGAGAGTAGGGCTTTGAAAAGTGACCCTATCTCAGTCCTAGTGATGATTCTACTGTAAAATCCGCATACAGGCAGCTGAGTATTGTGCATGACTAAAGCGCACTGATTGAGTGTATTTCAACCTCTCGCCCATGATGGCCGATAGTGCTTCATGCTAGATATAGACACTTACAGCGTATCTGAGGATCCCCGCAAAGAGAATTGCCAACGCATAGCTTTATGGAGAAGACAAATAAAATATCAAATTATACAATTTAAAAAATTAAAAATAAAGAGAATGTCTTTGATATTGTTTATATTTTCTTAATTCGTAAATCATATCTGTGTATAAGAACCAGATGAGCATTTTTAAAGTTTGTAATAATAAAATCAATTAATGTATAAAAATCTATTATATTATCTAAAAAACATAACTGTTAATGTTAGGTAAATAAATGTGGATAGAAACAATCAATGATAAATTGACACAGTAACCAGGTATTTGTATTATATAACTGGTTGATGTTATATTTTCAAAACAAATTCTCTGTAAAAAAGAAATCATAAATAATAGATCTCTGAAACAAATCACTTATATATCTTCTCGTAAAAAATTATTTTTTCTTCAGTTGTGCTATAAACTGCACATGTATTGTTAATTTAGCATAATAATAATGATAAGGATAACAAGAATGATAACAGAATTTTCTAAGTAAAATAGAAACTTATGTTTATAATATAATATATATAATTATATAATATTAAAAATAGTTACTATATATATATATAGAGGGGGTCAAAAAAAATGTATATACACTTTAATAGATTTTATCAGTGACTGTGTTCAAGGAGAAATTCCACTGAGCACTTCAATCTACGTTACTCAAACAGTATTTTGCCGTAATCACAAGTATTAAATCAGTTATGATAATTACTTTGAGCATCTATTGTAATCATAGAAGTCAAAGTTGATCTATACCCATTCTTTGACGTCTGTATAGATTTAGCTCACACCTTTTATACAGCTTTTTCTTTTATTGAGGCATGTATAGATTTTTCTGGCCCCCTTTGTATGTAGAATTCTCCATAAATTTTTACATTATAGTTAAATTTATACATACAATATATGAAGATAGTTTAGCTTTATATTAACACTCACATACATACATGTATTGTATATATGCACATATGTATTATGTACATATATGAACATATATATGCAATATATACAATGTATATATCATAGCTTACTATACCTCACTTTTTGTTTATCTTGATGACCATGATATTCATTAATAATAAGTTTACAAAGAAATAAATGGAACACAATTATAAGAAAACATATACTGATCCAAAAAAGTGTTGGTAAGCCTCCTAATTGATGTCCATGTTTATGTAAAGCCATTACAAGGTGATCATGTGCTGGAGCTACAAAAAGGTTATGTGCAACATATATATTTAATTGTTGTGGAGTTTATGAGTTTTGATTGATTAAAAGATTATATCTACATTTTATACAAGATAATATTTTTTTAACATTTACTATATAGAATTATATAGCTTGTAGATAATATAAGATATAGATATCATATTTCATATTGATTTTGATTGATGTGCTATGTTAAAACAAGATTCAGCATCAGCAATATCGGCGATATGAATAGCATACTCCTAAACGACTTTAATCGAACAAAACTTATAAATGTTATAATAAAGTATTATATATATACCAACCATCGTCTATGGCATGTACATGTAAAGCATTTCGTAAATCTTGCATATGTTGATAATCAGATGTTACATACAGTATAGCCGTTAATGGTTTTGTCAATTTCACTGGAATGCTTGCATACAATTGACTCAATGAAACAGGTGGATTCAAACATCCAGCATCACATCCAAAATAGACACTATCACTCTTGTCTAAAGCTACTTTTAAAACTGCACGATTATCTTCTCCGACCGTTACTGATATATTTAAATGTGTTACATTACCATAACTTATTCTCCTAAAACATACATAAAACATAAAAAAGTAAGTTAATAATCGTCTCCACAATTTTTTCAAAAAAATTTTCTATTCTACAAGGAGTAGAAGAATTATTTAAGCTGTTAGTTATAATCATTTACATTATTCTTGTCATTTTCTAATATCAATTTGTATAACAAACGTGTTATGTATGAAAATTATATTTACTATACTTTTTATGAAAAATGATTTAATACCATACCTAAATAAATAATCTCGATTGAGATATTGTGGATCAATATTAAATTCAAGATGTTGATTACTAAAACGTAAACTACCAAGACTTAAAACAATAGCTTGTTGCACTGCTGCAGGATCACCAATCATTAAATGGTGACATCCTTGTTTTTCTAATGTTATTAACCATGCTTCAACGACATTGTTCATAGCGTCAATAGAGGATGTGTCTTTCCATAACCGTGGAGCATCTCTAAAATAGGAAAATAAAATAAAAATTCTACACAAAAATATTTGTAAATATCTGTATTACTTACAAGGTGTGATGCCCGCGGTAACAACCTTCATTCATGGCTATATTTTTTTCTATATCGGGAATACCTTTCGAAATTTGAGACAATACATAATATAGAGTGGAATTTATTTTATGACCATTTATTGCACCATCAGCTTTAGAGTCGCTTATTCTAAGACCTGTGTACCAATAACTTTGCCAAAGATTAATATGATCTTCTTTTAAACTTTGGTGCTGAATACTGATTGCTTTCTTAATTGCCTGTAATAAAATATATGAAATTGAAGCATGTAATAAATTTTTAATGTTTTATAAATTATATATACCTCTATAGCTTTTTCTTTGGTTAATTCATATTGTATGTGGTGTTCTTCCATGAGTGTAGGTTCGCTATACTGTATACTTGTTAAGAATTTTAATTTTATAGAACTTCTTGCTTTAATTTGTAATATTCTTGGAGGTGTTTTATAAACTATTGATACTGTCACAATTTTATTTGAGTTAGATAATGGAATAAATCCAGAAATTAGATTATATTCATCCACAAAATCATCTACCTGAATTCTGAACACAAATAATTGTATGTAAACATATACATGTTATAGTACTAATCTTTATATTATAGTTATTTACAAAAGTATCTGCCTCTTTTACTAATACAACATACTAATTTAACTAACATCAAATTTAGGATAAATTGTTATTATTTACATTAGTGTAAATCTTAGTTAATATCTTTTACATTAAAATGCATTCAATTTAATTTATTAAAGGAAATATTATTACTTCAACACAATTGCAAATTTGCAAATTTTGAGTTAAATGTGTCATTAATTTCACAAATACCTAATCTTTTCATCACAAAAGTTTCATTATTTTCCAAACATTCTTGATAATTAGAGAACAATCATATTAATAATCAGTAGTGATCATTGAAATATTAGATATTGTTAATGATTGATTATGTAAATTTCAACAATATCATTTGTGATTAATTCAAATCTACAAGTAAATTGAGAATATTAACAATTGCTCCAATCCCAACATTATAAAACATTTTCATGATTATTCAATTATAAATTTTATTCAATAAATTGATTTTCTTTGTTTTATGAAAAATCACTTTTTCGCAGTTGTATCATTATTCCACTACACTGGCAATATATTATAAATAAAGTTAAATAAGTACTTGATCACTTCTATGCGGTAATTATCCCACTGTGTAGACATCTGTGGCTTCAATGGTACATTTTGGGAAAGTGAAAGAGGATTAGTTATTTTTATATCTTGTACCAATATTGCATCAAATATTCTATGAGCATAGTATTGAAACTCTATGTAATATCCTTCTCTAAAACACTGGTAACGATAAACAATCCCGCTTGTAAAGTGAGTAATTGTAGCATCTCGATAAAAATTGGTTTTAAGTAAAGGATGAGAAATTAAGGGTTGCCATTGTATTGGCAATGATAGTGCTCTCCCTCGTTTTATATATATTAAAGCCTCTGGTAAAATAGGAATTCCAAAAACCCCATTGCCGATATATGGCAAATAATGATGTTCTCCTTCTTTTGGTGGATTATGAAGAATATTTGCATTATATTCTTCAATATCTGAATGAAAGGCAGCTAGTCGTTCATTCATACAGAGATCTTCAATTGCTATAAAAACAGACATATGTCACTATAGAAAATAAATATAGCAGTTCATAAATATTAGACAATCATAGAAATTGTAGGCTAACCCTTATTCCTTGTCCAGGCTTGACAGGATTAAAGTCTTTACCCTTTACCTTAGTACATTCCTCAATAGTTTGACGACACTATGTTATAAAAATCTAAGCATTCATTAAATTCATAATTAAAATACAAGTGGACTTCTCCTTGTTCTATGCTTTCATTCTCATCACTTTAAAAATGATTCTGATTGACCAATATTTATGAATATCAGTATAAAAAATAAATACACTGATTTCTTATAAAATACAAGTACATTTTTTCATATACTTCAATATTAATTTAAATTGTCATACTATTAAAGTGCTATTGAAATATTGTTTATAGGATAGAATAGAATAAAATAAAATAGAATACAATATATGTAATATCTGATATAAATATAATTGAGAACCTAATAATATGAATATCAACATTTATTAAAACAGTGACCAATAGATATAGTGAATATAAACAAAGAAAATTCTGTAATTGATATATAAATTTCAATTAAAAATGGAAATTCATTTATATTTTGTAAATTTATTTTAATAGTTTACAATCTTCTTCCATTAAATTCCTGTTGCTTTGATGGAGGAAAAATTATAACCTATTCCAACTGTATAATTTATTTTACACATAATATTAATATTATAAACTTAGAATAGGAAACTTTTATTACCTTCTATTGATTCTCTAGTAGAAGAAAAAAGCCACTGCACAAAAGATGGACCAAAATATAGAAGTATTCCACCACATATAGTAAGTAATATAAGTATCTTACGATATGAGTAATTCCCATCAAGTAAGCGTCGTATTCGTTTTCCAATTTCACGGTTATCGAACATCGTTCCAAATCTTATCATATTTATGCACTTTATAAACTTCAATTTTCACACGTGTTTTTAATTGCTGTTTTATTTTTGTAAAACTGTGCGGTAACATAACCTTCTTGTTTTTATCGTAATATTAATTTAATAAAAAAACAATAAAACCACTTTTATATTTCCTTTATGTACGTTAACAACGTTTCTTGACATTTCCAAAATTTTATAACTCGCACATTTTCAATATTCTAATATTCGCTTTTCTCTTGTAACTTCTTTACATCTTATAAATTTATAACGATAAATATATATGACACTTTACAAGTAATGTAGTTATAATTTCAATATTTATTATAATCAATATTCCTTAATTCTTATTAAAATGGAATTAATAGAACCAAACATGAAATTTTTGAGCATAAGAAATATGTAAATATTCGATTGTTACTTCTACACAACTATGTATTCTGGTTATACCAAGTTATACGTAGTTTAGTGTACTTCGTATAGTACATTGCATGTAAGTATATTGTATGTAAGATTTATTTGACATAGGTTATGGGACTGTTTTGCTCGATAAAGTACGCGAAAAATCAAAGATGATTCTATTAATGTACAAAGATAACGTTTCTTATAAATACATCTGATTTAAGATGTTGACTTTTTAAGATACAAAAAAGTATTCATAGAAGTATCATTATACAAATCAATATATATATACATAGATATTTAACTTACATACAACTATTAAATTTAGTCTAATAATTCGACATGCTATAGTAGGCTAACTGTTGTTGATGATCAATTGCAAGTAATTAAGTCAGGTGATAGACAGTATGTAAATACGATAAAGTGAAATGTATTAAATGTAAAGAATAAACAAATATAGTATCAAAAAAGATAGCAGGTATTTAAATGTATATCTGGTCATTTTAATTCTAAATTCATTAAGATAATACTATAATAATAAATACTATATAAGTGTAAATTATTGTATGTGACATATCAAATCTCTAACTTTATTGTTAAATAAAGTATCAAGGATACATTGCTATATAAATGAAGACAATCTTGCAATATTTAATTATAATATGCATTAGTATTTGATTTAAAAGTAATAATAACAACACAATTATATTGCACCTTAAATCCATTGTTTATTATTATTAATATATTAACAAATGTAGAAAGAATATTGTATAGTAAATAATATCACACTGCTATTACTAAATAGCAATTACTTTTGTAAATCATTGCTGAGTTGAATTAATATCAGTTTGTAATAAATTAGACTGGTGAAACCCAACCACCAAACACTTTCTCCAATTCTCGTGCTACAGCCAAACATAAATGATCATTATAGGGAGCTGCTACGACCTTCAATAAAGAAATTATAACTTGTTAGATAAATTAGTAACTAATTTACTAGATCTATTACTTCTTTAAAAAACTTAAAATATATATTTAAAAATTTACAATCTTTTTCAAAATAAGCTTTGTTGAAATATAACTATACACATGTAAACACTATTATACATATCTATATCAACATATAGAGTGTACCTTCATTGAGAAATAAAAAGTTATCAGCTAATTCAAGGTTTCACCTTTTTAAGGCAAGGATCCTAAAGTTGATCCTCGAGAATTTTGATAAAATTTGAAGGAAACTCTTTCAAGCTCTAGTTTTATACTTTATGACATTTTAATGAATTGTTTAAATTTGTAGAAAAAAATGAAGCTCTAAACATAATTTTGATATTTCTAATTTTCATCTTAAATTAATTTCTTAAAATCTTTTTCATGTGTTATTAAATGCTTAATATCCTAATCCAATTACTTAGTAATAATTTTCCTACCTGCACTCCAATAGGTAGTCCATTTTTGCCTACACCAAGAGGCACTTGGCACACCGGGAATTTTAAAACATTAAAAAGACACCAATAACCAAAATTAAATGGTCTTAAATAAGCTGTATAATGATAACCAGTTTGAAAAGGTGAAGATGGATAAATTAGTATGCCATTATGCTCCAATTTATCCTAAAAATAAAGGTATAATTGCAGCACAATACCACAGAAGGCAGGTAGTATGGTGTACTGTCAAGTGCATTTGCCAAACTTGCTGCATGCAAAGATTAGAGTAAAAAATATTTACGACTTTATATTATATAATTATATTATATAAGTTATGATTAAATAATAATAAAATTATATTAAACAAGAAATTACCATCAAATATTGTTTCATATTTTTTGTTATATTCATTGCCCATTCAGCATCTTCTCGAGGAAATATGTCTTCATCAATTAGTTTCAGAATAGCAGCTAACGTTAAGTCTGAACTTCCAGTTAAAAATTTGAAAATTTCTGTAAGAGCACTCGCACGATACTAAAAAAAAATTACATTTATATAAATTGCTACATTCTTCATCATTGTCTACAAGATTTTCTTTACTGGATTAATTTATCGATTAAATGATAAACATGATACTAACTGTCAAAAAAGTAGAACTGCCATTTAAGATCAGAATAAAGCAATATATACTAGTATTGGATACTGATCACTATTCATTTCAAACAATAACAATACACTAATTATAAATTGAAACAAGGGGAGCTATTGTCAGCTTCTTGAATAAAGTATTTACGAACATGGTCGCGTAAGAGTGCTTAAGCGAGTAAGATAGAGCATTGATTAAATATACCTTAACTAACAACCATTACTTGTTATACGAAATGAAAGATGTTACATCAATCCGGAAAACAAGTACATAATTATAATTGTAAACATACGTAATGCATATAAGTTATAGTACCTTTCCGTTTGTTATACTTATTTTGAAATCAAAATTTTCTTGTGTCATCCAAAATCGCCATAATCGATAACTATATTCAGAACCAGGTATTTTTATCTGTAATTCAAATAAATTACAATTAACACTTCTTAGAAATAAAAATATCTATAACTATAATTGTAACTATCTAATTCTTGTAATCTAATTTATTTTTAAAGTTTTTAAATATAAATAAAATGTAAAATGAGTGAAAGCGTAAAAATATAGCAATGAAAGTTGTTTTGTTCGAAAGAACAAAAATAAGCGAAGATTCTCATTACATTTTTTAAGAAAAAAAGCAGTTTGAGACAAGAATCTATGCATTGCCGTCAATATTATTTGTCCGTTTGTGACAATATGTTTAAAATTGTTGACAAAATGTTCAAAATTCAATAGCCAAAGGTGTCATAAACTAGGTGTTTCTGTGAAGTCAATTAAAAACTGTGTATACGAAGACTCAAACCTAGAGGAAAATTGTGCGATTTTACTAAAAGCCTCATTTAGATATCGCCCAACCTCTCTAAATAAAGGCATTCTGAGGACGCCTAGAAGAATGTTCACGATGCCCTAAAAGCATAATTGGAAATTAACTGCGTTTGAAAAGAATCAATCAGCATGCATACTTTTTAAAATGCATTGGAAAATACTTCAAAATCAAACATTCCAGTCTTAAAATGTATTTAAGATTTATCATAATTCTTCTTGAAATCAGAATCTTCTAACAACATTCTCATGGAAGTTAGTCGTTTAAATAATTACATGGAATTGTCTAGAATTCATTCAGAAAAATCCTTCATACATTCTCTATATTTGTATCAGTTATCCGGTAATCAGGTACGAAAGAATCGCTGACTATTCTGGTTTACTTAGAGTTTCAAGAAAGAATAACTTTGCATAGTTACATTGCAACTCTATAAAAACCAAGAAAATTGAGCAACTTTAGCTACTTTATAATATCCAGGGATCAAATAATAATAGCTGAAGAATTTTCAATGCATATGTGAAAGTAAATAACAACAAAATAAATAACAACTGCCTTCATTCACTTAAATTTTCGATTCACTGGTATCCTTCAACTATCACTCTACTACATATTACTGCCTTCATTTCAAAACATCCGTCAATCGAAATATTTTGGAAATCATCATGCTTAGTTCAAAGTTTAATCACTAAGTTATCTTTCTCCCCTTTCTGTATTACTATAACCATTCACCAAACAATAATTGTTTATTATATGTAGTGTAATATTATTATAGAATTTCACAATTAAATATTAAATACTACATGTACGCAACAAAATAAATATAAAAATAATGCAACATTTCCATAATATAAAAAGTAAATAAAATTATAATTAAGATATATTAAATGAATATATAATATGAAATAATCAAATCTATGAAGAAATCATGTACAATTTTTAAGAACTTACTTTTGTTGCAGATCCAGTAATTTCTTTAAAATGTTGTACAACTTTTAAAAGAGCAGCTCTCATTTCAGAATTTACTCTACTTGCTCTTATATCACCTGAATTTTCTTGGTAAAAAATATTAAGACATTTTACATCTACTTCTGCATCAAGCTTAAGTAATGAGATTTTTTCTCCAACTAAAATTTTCAAAATAGGTACTAAATCTTCTGCTTTTTTACACATTGGTCCCACTCCTGCCATTGAATTAGGATAATCCTCTTTTCGAAGTCCAATACCTTTCAGTGGTGTTAAACCTAAAAATGGTTATATATAGAAGCTTAGCAACTGGCAACCAATACTAACGCATATGCTGCCATAGACGCATAATTATAGGCAGAATTCATTGTAATAGTACCGGGAGATTTTTATGAATAATGTTTAAGGTCAAAATGTTGAGTTTTACAATATATCCAGAAATCATTAAAATCAGAGGAAAGAATGCATTTCTGCAGCTTCACTAAAGCTGTTTATGTTATTCAAAAAATAAGAAATTATAAATAAGCGAAGGATAGACAAAACCAAATAGGTGGGTGAAATCAGGTACCATTCTTTTTCTACATTAAAAGTTATGGCATATAATATTAATATTTGCAAGTTTGAAAACCTGCAGTTGATTGAAATCCAAACACTCCATTAAAGAAAGCAGGCATTCGAGTAGAACCACCAATATCACTGGCAACAGAAAATGCAGTTCCACAGGCAGCAGTAATTGCTCCTTCTCCGCCACTACTTCCACCAACATTTCTAGTAGTATTATATGGGTTACATGTTTGTCCATATATATTATTTCTTGATTCAGACCAGAGATTTAATTCAGGAATGTTCGTTTTTGCAATCAAAATTCCACCAGCATTTTTCATAAAGCGTATTGCTGTTGCGTCTTCTTTAGAACGGAAAGTACATCTACTTGTTAAACCCATCGTATGAAGCATATCTAAATAACCATAATAAATATGAATAAATACAGAATAAATTAAATAAATAAATAAATACAGAAAAAATTAGTAGCTTCAGAAATTCATTATTTTATCAGAATGTGAATCAATCCAATATAATTTAATCATATTGTGAGATATGTGTGGGTTACTGTGGGTTTTGGTTACTTGAAGAAAAACTAATGGAACATAGCATATATACTACATACTGTACACAAACATAATTTTTTTTGTAGTTAGATATTTCCAATTCTAACAATTTTTGTATCATTGACGTTTGTAACATGATATAATGCTTCATTAAAAAAGACAAAAGAACTTTTTGACCAACTCAATACATATCATTATGACATAAAATATATAGGAATATTAAATAAAACTACCTTTTGCTTCATTGCTTTCTTTTGTTG